>NC_042616.1:558811196-559111196 GCF_901001135.1 Rhinatrema bivittatum | reverse complement strand
TTCTAAATCTGCTGTATATTTTCTGAGATACTGTGACCAGAAAAGCATAGCCTACAATACTTAAGATGTAGTCGCACCATGGAGCAAAACAAAGGCAATTCATTATTTTCTGTTTTATTTTGCATTCCTTTCTTAATAATTCCTAACATTCTATTTACTTTCTTGGCAACAGCTGCACATTGAGCAGAGGATTTCACATATTATTCAGATGTCTTTTGAAGATATCCGTATAAGTAGCAAGTTTTCCATCCACACAAAGTCGGATAAATTAAAAACCTAAATGGCTATATTCAAACATGCAAACCAAATATTGTAGGGATCTCTTCACTATGACAACATTTAACATGTATCTTAAATGTATACAAAACAATTTTTTATATAACCCTGATATTCAATAGCATCAAATGATATCACATATACGCCCACACACAGGTTTAAAGATCTGCCCCTTAATGTTTAACCTATCATTAAAATCATCCGATGCACTTGAAGACTGAAAGATGGCCAATGTAAATCCTATATTTAAAAATGGATCCAGGGGTGATCTGGAAAGTTATAGACCTGTGAGCCTGACTTCAGTATTGGGGAAAATTGTGGAAAGAATAAAATCCCAAAACATTTAGATAGACATGGTTTGATGGGACACAGCCAACATTGATTTATCCAAGGGAAGTCTTGCCTTCCAAATCTTCTACATTTTTTTGAAGGGGGTGAATAAACATATGGACAAAGGTGAACCAATAGATGTGGTAAATTTGGATTTTCAGATGGCATTCGACAAAGTCCCACATGGGAGGCTTCAAAGAAAAATAAAAAGTCATGGGATAAGAAACAATGTCCTTTTGTGGATTGCAAGTTGGCTAAAAGACAGGAAACAGTAGGATTGTATGGTCAGTTTTCACAGTGGAAAAAGGTAAACAGTGGAGTGCCTCAGGGATCTGTGCTTGGACCGGTGCTTTTCAATATATTTATAAATGATCTGGAAAGAGGTACAATGAGTGAGGTGAACAAATATGCGGATGACACAAAATTATGCAGAGTACTTAAATCTCAAATGTAGTGTGATGAATTGCAGACTGGAAGATTGGGCTTCCAAATGGCAGATGAAATTTAACATGGACAAGTACAAAGTGTTGCAACCGCAGCCTTTGGCTGATGATGAGAGCATGGAGGTGCAGTTGCTAGCACAAGTGAGAGCGTGAGCCCCTGGACCACGGCATGGCTCAGGGAGGAACCCAAAGCCACACCGTGGGAGGTGAGAGCATGCAAGCAAGGGCAGAGCAAGAACAAAGCAGGACTGGAACCAAGGCAAGGAACTTCAGAGCAGGAACAAGGTAGGATCAGCCCTCCGCTGGGCCTACACGCACCAGTGTGACCCAGCATCGCAATGCTGGTCACAAGAGTAGCCCTCCAGCCACTCAGTATCCCTTTTGGACCCACTACTTGGGAATGATGAGTGCATGAGGCCAGACGGAGGCTGAGAGCAGGAACAAGATAAGACAGGAACTCAGGAACTAGGAAGACTCAGATGAACACTCAGGTTACTTGGAAGACTCGGATACTCAGGAGACTCAGATGAAGACTTGGATACTCAAGAGACTCTGACAAGGATTCAGGTTACTCAGAAGGTCTCAGGCAAGGAGTCAGGATTCAGAAGAAAGTACTGGGTGAGAACTGCATCACAGGGCACCCTACACAGCCACCCATGGCTGGTCGCGGACCACGCTGAATGTGAAACAGAATCCAGGTGAAGAAGTGGAACTTGAGACTGAAACATGATGAAGATTCAGTAGAGGCCAGCACCAGGGCACACCCTACACAGCCGCTGTTACATAGAGCGGCCTCGAAAGGCCTTGCATTCAGGACGTAACACAAAGTCCTGAAAAAATTTTTTTTTCTGTTCCATAACCAGTCCAGGAACAAACAAGACTCTGGAACAAGGCAGATCCATAGGCGGAGCACCACCGTCGGGCACATGGCCTTGCATTCTGTTAGAAGGCGGCCTCTGAAGGCCTTGCATTCTGTTAGAAACAGGGGTGTTTAGTGTGCCCTTGGGCCTCAGCCCGACCCCAGATGGATCCAGGACCGAACCGAGGGTTGACGGCGTGTTCCAGCATGGCTGACGGTATTACTCTTGGTTCGGTCCTGGATCCATCTGGGGTCGGGCTGAGGCCCAAGGGCACACTAAAACACCCATTTCTAACAGACTGCAAGGCCTTCAGAGGCCGCCTTCTAACAAAATGCAAGGCCATGTGCCCGACGGTGGTGCTCCGCCTATGGATCTGCCTTGTTCCAGAGTCTTGTTTGTTCCTGGACTGGTTATGGGACAGAAAAAAAAAATTTTTCAGGACTTTGTGTTACGATCTGCTGGAGGCACCAGCTTTGCCATTGTTATGACCTGCTGGAGGCGCCAGCTGTCTGGATAATATGACCTGCAGGAGGCGCCTGCATCTAGACTTTTTTGCCATGTTGCCAGTGCTGGATCCATTTGGGGTCGGGCTGAGGCCCAAGGGCACACTAAAACACCTGTTTCTAACAGCCGCCTGTGGCTGGTTGTGGACCACGCTGAAGCAGAGCAGGTTCTGGCAGAGTCTTAGGCATGGACGGAAGCAGACCAAGGGACTCCAAAGACCGGGACAGAATTCAAGACTCAGGATTCAAGACTCAGGATTCTCAGAAGCAAGGCATTAAAAACAGAAGTCTCTTGGACAGTTGCGCTGCAGTCGAGAAGAAGGCCTTGTACCACGAAGCGCCCTACACAGCCCCCATAGACTGGTCATGGACCACTGGGTGGCACGTCAGGAAAGGTGGATGCAAGGAAACTGGGAACTGGTTGCAGAGGCGAAGACGAAGATATCAGGACCAGACATCAGGAACATGGAACATCTGGAACATCAGGACATGGAACATCAGGACTTTCAGGAATGGAACCACAGAACAACAGGACATCTGGAACATCAGGACTTGGAACAGGAGACTAAGGAGCTCTGACAGAGGTCAAGACCAGGAACATCAGGACAAGGAGACCAGGAACATGGAAAGAAGAGCCATCTAAACAAGTGAAGACCACGGAGGACCTTGACTCAAAGAGGAAAACAGACAACTGTGGATTCTTGGACAAAGGCCCTGAGGAACAGGAACTGAGCCCTTTTATAGGGCTGATGCAGGAAGTTGAAAGAGACTGGCTTCCAAGAGACTGGCTTCCCATGGGGTGCAGTCTTTTCCCACCACTGGCCCTTTAAATAGAATGAAGAGGTGTACACCGGCACCTAGAGGGTCTGGGGGCAGGACCAATGACAGCAGCAACCCTGCCACGTGGATGGAGGAGCTGGCCCTGACATTGGCACTAGGCCGAGAAGAGAGGTGGACCTGGAGGTGGCTTCCTGCCCCATAAGATGTCCCGGCAGCGGCGCTCAAGCTCTGAAGATGAAAGCAGTGGCGGTGGCGGCTTCAAGGTCCCAGCAGTGGTGCAAGGTCACAAAGGAAAAGGCAACAGTGGTGGTGGCTTCCTGCTGCTTAGGAGGTTCGGCAGCGGCACTCAAGCCACGAAGAGGAGGACTGATGGCGGCACTAGGGCCATAAGGGAGGTATCAGCACATCCAGCCACGCTGGAAAGACCGCAGGGAGAAGTCCAGCAGTGGCAGTGAGTAGTGGAGAGGCCTGCTCGTGGGATGTGCTCCACGAGCAGGATCGTAACAGCACCCCCTCCTCAAAGCCCTCTCTTCAGCCTCTTCTCAATGGTTGAAGGCAAGAAGGCATATCTTTTATAGCAGCTGGGGAACTTGGGAGTCCAAACACAAGATGTTCAAGGCTTGGAAGGAGCTGAAGCGATGAAGCGAAGCATACTGAAGACATGACAGACACACAATGAAACTCAAAAGACATGACCCAGGTTGAACTAGAGGCCCAGAAGTGGAACTAGCATCTTAATGGATGGTCCAGTTCAGGTTATTATTAAATCAAGACATGAGTGAGGAACACCTCCACAACATCTTCTTCTTGAGAGCAATAGCCAGATAGTAGGATTAAGGCATCACTGTTGGAACCTCAAATCCAAGATGGTGTATAATGAGAATGCAAGCTTGCAGATACCAATTGTTTAGGTAAACATTGGTATGAGGAGTGCCAGGTAGAGCAGGACAGTCCAAACATTGCTCAAAAGATGGGAAACTGGTCTTGGGGCAATTTTATACTGTTTGAAGACAGTTGGCACATGGAGTTGTGGTAGACAAGTGGAGAGATGAATTGTTCCATAAGGAGCTAGAAGGCCAACAGCATCAAATTCCCAGCTTTATACAAGGGACCATTTCTTGAAGAAGATCTCCAGAATAATGGTAGAAGCCATCCCTTGGTCTCAAATCAAATAAGCTGCTTTAAGACGAGGGACAAGGCTCCAGAAGGCAAGGTTTAGAGATAGTGGAGCATTCCAGCCATGTTTAAGGCAACACTTTTAGATCCTCTGGATGATTGTTAAATGCAGTTGATAGCAGCAATCCTTACAGCGGCAACTTTTATTGATGGAAAACAATTTAAAAGCTGGCCAGTTTTGGTCATCCATGAAGAGCAGTCCTAGATGGAGCAAGGGGTCCTTCCTGATGGAAATTGAGCTGAAAGACAATGCAGGCTTTCCAGACAAGCCTGAAGGTGGCAATCACAGACCTAGTCTGGCAGCGGAGACAGCATCATATGGACGGATGATGAACAAGTCTGATTTCCCAATCCGGACTCCAGCAGCTCAGAAGCTGTGCAAAAAATACCAGAAGGATGGATGGTGGTCTGCAAGCTGTAAATACCATTACCTGCTATTAAGTTCACTTAGAGAATAGCCACTGCCATTAGCAATGGTAACATGGAATAGACTTAGTTTTTGGGTACTTGCCAGGTTCTTATGGCCTGGATTGGCCACTGTTGGAAACAGGATGCTGGGCTTGATGGACCCTTGGTCTGACCCAGTATGGCATTTTCTTATGTTCTTATGTTCTTAACTCACCACACTGGAATTAAGGAGAAGAGATATAAGGTGACACCTCTGAAAACTGGAATGGAATTAGAAGCTGGGACTTCCACCTGTACAGAGCAGAGTCGGGATTGAAGCTGTAATTAGTCCAAGGACAAGCACCAGGATGAAGCGTGGACTAAATTGGAATTGGTGGAACAAAGCCAGGTCTAGTGTGCAGGCGCCTCCTGCAGGTCGTTCAAACCCAGGGACCTAGAGTTGATATAGTTTAATTCAAGTAGGCATATACTCCTTGAAGCTTGATGATGCTCAGTGAAGAAGCAGAACTTGGTAACTGTGATGTAGAAACCTGGGTGCAGGCACCTCCTGCAGGTCATGTGGAACCCAGGATGGAACACCATATCTCTATGGGATAAGCAGAGATGGTCTGTGCAACAAGTGGAGGTACCTCCTGCTGGTCAAAAGGAGTTCCAGAACTGGACTGGTTGAAAAATCTGGGTGAGACGCCTCCTGCGGCTCTTGATAATCTGGGCATACTCAAAAAGCGAAGTAAACAGCAAAAAAAAAAAAAGTTAACAAGGCAAAAGAGTTCAGGAAACTAGGAACCAAAATTTTCTAGGCAAGGAGTAAGATTCAAAAAATGTCCAGGAGCTGAGCCCGTCACAGTCACATGCTCACCGAGCTCATGGCCTTCAGATCCTGTTGTGACTGCGGCCTTTGACTGATGATGAGAGCATGGAGGCACAGTCACTAGCTCATGGGAGAACTTGAGCCCCTGAACTACCTCATGACTCAGGGAGAAGCCCCAAGGCACACCATGGGAGGTGAGAGCATGCAAGCACGGGCGGAACAAGAACAAAGCAGGACTAGAACCAAGGTAAGGAACTTCAGAGCAGGTACAAGGCAGGATAAGCCCTCCGCTGGACCGACATGCACCAGTGTGACCCAGCAATGCAATGCTCGTCACAAGATTAGCCCTCTGGCCACTCAGTAGCCCTTTTGGACCCGCCACTTGGGAACAACGAGTGTGTGAGGCCAGACGGAGGCTGAGAGCAGGAACAAGACAAGACAGGAACTCAGGAACTAGGAAGACTCGGATGAAGACTCAGGTTTCTTGGAAGACTCAGATGAAGACTCGGAAACTCAGGAGACTCAGACGAAGACTTGGATACTCAGGAGACTTGGACAAGGATTCAGGTTACTCAGAAGGTCTCAGGCAAGGATTCAGGATTCAGACAAAAGTACTGGGTGAGAACTGCATCGCAGCGTGGCCTACACAGCCGCCCATGGCTGGTCGTGCACCATGCTGAACCCAAACAGACTCCAGGCGAAGAAGTGGAACTTGAGACTGGAACATGACAAAGATTCAGTAGAGGCCTGCACCGGGGCGCACCCTACACAGCTGCCTATGGCTGATTACGGACCATGCTGAAGCGAAGCAGGTTCTAGCAGTTAGATATGGATGGAAGCAGACACAAGGGGCTCCAAACACTGGGATAGGATTCAAGACTCAGGATTCTCAGAAGCAAGGCATTAAAAACAGAAGTCTCTTGGAGGCTGGCGCTACAGACGAGAAGAAGGCCTTGTACCATGAAGCTCCCTACACAGCCCCCCAAGGGCTGGTCACGGACCTTTGCGGTGGCACACCAGGAAAGGTGGATGCAAGGAAACTGGGAACTGGTTGCAGAAGCGAAGACAAAGACATCAGGACCGGGACATCAGCAACATGGAACATCTGGAACATCAGGATATGGAACATCAGGACTTTCAGGAACAGAACCACGGAACATCAGGACATCTGGAACATAAGGACTTGGAACAGGAGATGAAGGAGCTTTGACAGAGAACAAGACCAGGAACATCAGGACAAGGAGACCAGGAACATGGAACAAAGAGCCATCTAAACAAGTGAAGACCACGGAGGACCTTGACCCAAAGAGGAACACAGACAGCTGTGGATTCTGTGACGAAGGCCCTGAGGAAAAGGAACTGAGCACTTTTATAGGGCTGAAGCAGGAAGTTGAAAGACACTGGCTTCCGGTGGGGCCACGGGCTTTTCCCATTGCTGGCAAATAGAATGAAGAGGCATGTGCCAGCACCTAGAGGGCCTGGGGTCAGGACCAACGACAGCGGCATCCCTGCCACGTGAATGAAAGAGCAGGCCCTGATGGCGGCACTAGGCCGCGAAGAAAGGCAGACCTGGAGGTGGCTTCCTGCCTCATAAGATGTCCTGGTGGTGGCACTCAAGCCATGAAGATAAAGGAAGTGGTGGTGGCTTCAAGGTCCAATGGCGGCGCAAGGCCATGAAGGAAAAGGCAGCAGCAGTGGCGGCTTCCTGCCACTTAGGAAGACCGCCTCAAGCCACGAAGAGGAGGACCAACAGCTAGAGATGTGAATCTTTTTTGTGTTCGTGCCGTTCTTCGTTTTTTGGCTGCCGCTGAAAATATCATTTTTTTGTGGTTCGGGGTTTTGTTTTTTGTGAAAAATTGTTTTTTGAGTTAGTGTGTGCTAACTCCCATTAGTGCGCGCTAACAAAAACCGTTAGATTTTGTTATTTTTTGTTAGCTAATGGGGAGTTAGCACACACTAATCCAAAAAACGAATTTTCGTGAAAAAACAGGAAAATCCCGATCGTTTTTCGGGGTCCCCGAAACATGCCGAATTGGACAATTTCGTTGAAATTTTCCAATTCGGAAAAAACGAATGCACATCTCTACCAACAGTGGCACTAGGGCCACGAGGGAGGTGTCAGCGGCATCTGGCCATGCAGGCAAGGCCCCAGAGAGAGGTCCAGCAGCAGCAGTGAGAAGTGGAGAGGCCTTCTCATGGGATGAGCTCCACGAGCAGGATCATAACACAAAGTGATGCATTTAGGGAAAAATAACCCTTGCTGTAGTTACATAATGTTAGGTTCTATCTTAGGACTTATCACCTGGAAAAGAGATCTAGATGTAATAGTGGATAATACATTGAAACCATTGGCTCAGTGAGCTATGGTGATCAAAAAAGCAAACAGAATGTTAGGAATTATTAAGAAGGGAATGGCAAATAAAATGGATGATGCTATAGAACCTCTGTATTGCTCCACACCTTGAATATTGTGTGCAATTCTCGTTACCACATCTCAAAAAGGATATAGCTGTACTGGCTAAAGTGCATAGAAGGGCATCCAAAATGATAAGGGCATGAGGAAATGATGAGGAAAGGCAAAAGAAGTTAGGGCTGTTCAGTTTGGAGAAGAGATGATTAAGGGGGGATATAATAGAAGTCTACAAAATCATGAAAGTACTTCAATAAATTATTCTAAATTGGTTATTTACTCTCTCAATAGAAAGCAGGGGCACTCCATGAAGTTAGCAAGTAGCTCATTAAAAAAAAAATCAAAGAAAATTATTTTTCACACAGTCCATAGTTATGCACTGGAATTCATTGCCAGAGAATGTGGTTACAGCAGTTAGAATTAAAGAACATAAAATATGCAAAACTGAGTCAGATCAAGTGTCCATCAAGCCCAGTATCCTGTTTCTAACAGTGGCCAATCCAAGTCACAAGTACCTGGCAGACACACAAACATTAAAGATCACAAGCTACAATTGATAATTAATTACCATCATAGCTGTTTATGGATTTATCCTCTAGGAACTTATCCAAACCTTTTTTAAACCCAGTTACACTAATTTCTGTAACCACATCATCTGGCAATGAATTCCAGTGCTTAACTATGCACCGAGTGGAAAATATATATTTTTTTTAATTTGTTTTAAATGAGCTACTTGCTAACTTCATAGAGTGCCCCCTGGTCCTTCTATTATCTGAGAGAGTAAATAACCGATTTGCATTAACTTGTTCAAGTCCTTTCATGATTTTGTAGCCTTCTATCACATCCCCTCTCAGTCATCTCTTCTCCAAACTGAACAGCCCTAACTTATTTAGCCTTTTCTCATAGGGAGTCATTCCATGCCCCTTATCATTTTGGTCACAGTAAGTGTAACTGGGTATAAAAAAGGTTTGGATACGTTCCTAGAGGAAAAAATGTATGAACTGCTATTATTGTAATTAATAAGCAATAGTAGCTTGTGATATTTTTTTAATTTTATTTTTATTGAATTTAACAGTTTAGACAGAAATACAGCATAGCAATGCAATATAAGACATGGAGTAGCATGATAAAAAAAAAAAAGAAAACAATTTTAAAGAGAAAATAAGCAATCAGTACCCCATTTGCTCTAATACAAAGAAATATGGAGGGGTCAAGGATTATCTGCATACACTTTAGAAGCAAAAAATTCTAAAAAAATATGAAGAGACACCAGAATAATTTAACTATAGGTTTCAACTGACAGTTTGGCTAGCATTATCTGATGGTAAGTGGGAATCAAGGAAGAATCAGAGCTAGGAAGGTTAAAAAAAAATATCCGTTATTCTGAAATCTTAGGACACATTTACAAGGATAACGAACCACTATATGGGCTTCTAATTGACGAACTTCTTGGCTCATGTCAAGAAATCTCTTTCTACGCTGTTGTGGCCCTGGTAATATCAGGATATATCCATATTTTCTGACCATAAAATAACTTATCATGATTACAGAGAAACAAATTCAATACTGAATCACAGTCAGAAGGGAAAATAAATGCAACAAACAAAGTTCCATGATATTCCACTGGGTCACTCACTGAAGATTCCAAAATTGTGGAAAGATTTTCCGTAGGGACATTCAGGCACAAGTTATCCTGTGATACATTAGAAGAACCAGATTTCTTCTCTTGAGAAGTAAAGTAAATCTGATATATAAGTGGAAAAGAGTCTGCTGAAAACTGTAAAACTTCCTGTAGGTACTTCTTAAACTGGTCATGAGGTGTTACAAATTTAACACAAGGAAAATTGAAAACTCTCAGGTTCAAAATTCTGAGAGCATTTTCCATATTTATTATTTTCCAAACTTTTAGTGTTAATTAAATCAGATTGTAGAAGACCATTCTGAACTGATTGGAGAGCTTCAAGCTGCTGATCCAAAACAGTTATCTTGGAATTATGAGAAGAAGTAGTAGACTTCATAACTTGTACTGAATGCTTAATTTCAGTCATGACCAATGTTAACAGGGATAAGGATCTTTGAATGGAAATAAGTACCTCCCAAACAGAGTCTAAAGTGATGACTTCAGGCTTAACAAAATCCAGCATTCTGATAGTACCAGCAAAATTGCCACTGTGGGACTTACCCAAATCTTCATGGATCCACACTGATTCCTCATTCCCCACTGGGGTAGACGCCCAAATTATGCCATTATATTACTTAGGCTTGACCTCTAATTGTGGAGAAAATAGCGGTGAAAAAATTCTATTCAGGCCAACACCTCTGATATTCACTGTATCTGCCGAAGATCCTGCCTCCACAGCTGCCAACCCTTCTAACGGTTCTCTTCGTGCCGGTATGCCCAGGTCTAAGTTCTGTACATACAAGGGGGGAGAGGGAGCTGAAGGCACTCTGGGCCTCAGAGTGACATGCATAACTCACCTATACCTGCAGCGGACACTCCCAGAGCAGAATGTTCTGGTGGGGCAAAGAGGCTTTCTATGCACTTTTGAACAGCTTAAACAAAATGGGGGTGCCGAGGAAACTTCCCTGAGCCATCCTTTCCTTTTGGTAGGTCACATTTCCGATTCCTGGGGAAACTATTTCTATATGCTTAAGAGAGCCTGAAATGCTACATCCTCTCCTCAGGATGCCATCAGTATCTTGTGATTTATCTAATGTTTGAGTACTTGCCAGGTACGTGTGACTTGGATTGGCCACTATTGGAAACAGGATACTGAGCTTGATGGATGCTTGGTCTGACCTACTATATAGTGCCGGAGAGAGCAGGAATTAGGCCTGTGCCAGCTAAGAAAGGTAGGCCCCTATGTAAGGTTCTGATATAATAATAAGAGAAATCATTTTCTAAATTTCCCAAATAATTTTTATTTATTTAAGAATGCTTTACAAGCTTTTTGGTTAGCAAATTCTTCAATTACAATTGACATTTTTATTTATACATGTTAGAAATAGATATATTTTGATTTTTTTTAAAATTTTGCCCAACAAAAGTAGGCCCATTGAACATTGTAGGCCCTAGCCAAATGGCCATGCTGGCACCCCCTTTCTCCTGGAGTGCCAGAATAGCATATCTTAGGTTCTTATGTTTATGTTCTTATGACTCAACATGGAGCAAGATTTTTCATATTTTTTAGTGATACTCCCTTTGGTAACTTGTATATTGTCAGTGAGCAGCATGCAATGTTTCCTTTCTTTTACGATCCAATAGAAAGGAAAACAATGAGTGAGGTTATCAACTTTCAGATGATACAAAATTATTCAGAGTAGTTAAATCATAAGCAGATTGTGATAAATTGCAGGAGGACCTTGTGAGACTCTAAGATTGGGCATGCAAATAGTAGATGAAATTTAACATGGACAAGTGCAAAATGTTGCACATAGGGAAAAAATTATGCATGCTGTAGTTACACGATGTTAGGTTCCATATTAGGAATTACCACCCAGGAAAAAGATCTAGGCATCATAGTGGATAATATATTGAAATTGTCAGTTCAGTGTTCTGCTTCAGTCAAGAAAGCAAACAGAATGTTAAGAATTATTAGGAAGGGAATGGTGAATAAAACAGAAAATATCATAATGCCTCTGTACAGTACAGTGTACCTTGAGTACAGTGTACAATTTTGGTCACCACATCTCAAAAAAGATAGAGTTGCACTGGCCAAAATGATAAAGTGGATGGAAAGGCTCCCCTATGAAGAAAGGCTTAAGATGTTAGGGCTGTTCAGCTTGGAGAAGAGACAACTGACGGGGAATATGATAGAGATCTTTAAAATCATGAGAGGTCTAGAACGGGTAGATGTGAATCGGTTATTTACACTTTCAGATAATAGAAGGTCTAGGGGGCACTCTATGAAGATGGCAAGTAGCACATTTAAAACTAATTGAAGAAAATTATTTTTCACTCAACACACAATTAAGCCCTGGAATTTGTTGCCAAGAGGATGTGGTTAGTGCAGTTAGAGTAGCTGGGTTTAAAAAAGGTTTGGATAAGTTCTTGGAGGAGAAGTCCATTAACTGTTATTAATCAAGTTGACTTAGGCAATAGCCACTGCTATTACTCGCATCAGTAGCATGGGATCTATTTAGTGGTTGGATACATTCCAGGTACTTGCTGGATTGGCCACTGTTGGAAACAGGATGCTGGGCTTGATGTACCCTTGGTCTGACCCAGTATGGCAACTTCTTATGTTTTATGGGTAGATTTTAAAATAATATGCGGCACCTCCATATGCGCATACTATCTGGTTCGCGCTCATTGACGTGTGGTTTTATAACATGCGTGCGCCGGTATGAATATGTTATAAAATATGGGCCAGCGCATGTGGGGGGTAGATTTTCCCAGTTTACTCACAGTGACAAGATCAGGCCTTCCCCAGTTCCCTCTCGGTCTGCTCCAATTAAGGAGCGGACTAGGAGGAAACTTTCCTACCCCCCTACCTACCTTTCCTCCCTTTTCCCCTCTCTTCCCTGACCCCTTTGAAGGCCCTACTTTTTTTTTTCTTGTTTTCGAACTTACGTCTGCTCCTGAGCTGGCGTAAGCCTGCTGGCACTTGTTCCCCTGGTACAGCAGCAAATGGGCAGTGAACCGGCAGCCTCCAGCTCCGCACCATCCTGTCCCCTGGACTGCCCGTGACTGGGCCTCTTTTAAAATGCATGCAGCGCGCGCAAGGCCCAGCCAAGCGTGTAACCCCCGTTTTCCTTGCGTGAGGGTATTAAAAATCAGGCCTTTGGTATTTAAGTCTTTTTGTATATTCATATTTTTCACAATGTATTTGGTTTATGGTTTTGGCTGGTTATGCTTATTTTTAATTTTAATATGCTTTTGCATTTAGACCAATTGGAGCAATGTCTGGAAGACAGATTTTATCATGTTATCATCCTTAGCTGGAATTTCTTGAATCTTAGCATCTTCCACCAGTTGAAATTGAAGATAGACTCCGGTGCACAACTTTCTGAGACCTACATTTTGTCCGATATATAGCACCAGCAGAGAAAGTTAATACAATTTTATGCTTGAGTTTTGTTTCCTGAAGCAGTCCCAGGGTGAAACATTAACTAATGTTGGGAAACCATGGACTGGGTTTAATATAATCTGGGTAATTCATAGGATTAGATATAGTCTGATGGACTCTTTTACTTGCAGATAAAAGAAGAGTGGCAGTGTTGTAGTACGTGCACACTGTCTGGCTTGCTGACACTCTTTACCTAAACATGCATTTTTTGTACATTTAAGCACAGGATTCATTTGGTGTGCTTCACACAAAACATATTTTTTCCCATTTCTTTGTGGAAGTGGGAATTACCCATGCTAAAATTGGTATTTTTTTTAACTTTTAACTTTTATTTTTTATTTTTAAAACCACAGCCATTTACAATAAATTCACATTCCACAAAAAAACATGTAATCAAATATTGTAAGTTACAATACCAAACAAGAACAACATCTTGATCCCCATTAATGCCCTCCTCCTTGTTCCCACATACTGTGAAGATGCCGGTTTTAAAGACAAAATGTCTTTTTCCCATCATGATCAGCACAAGCTCCATTTTTATTGTCATAGGCATCCACTTGATCTATCAATAGGTATTTAAGTTTCTCCATCTGTGTGATCTCTGCCTCTTTAGTCTTCCAGCAAATGAGCTCTGGAGAACACTCCAAAAGTGACCCACTGGAGGCCACACCGCATGTACAAGATGACACACCAGTCGGTGACATCCTCACATCCCCAGCCAATCTAGCCATTATCCCAAAAGATACAATGCAGGATTAAATGCCAGCCTTTCAGAACAAATTTCTGTAATACAATCCGTGACTGCTGACCAAAAAGAATGGACCTGCTGACATTCCCACCACATACATATGTATGTTCTGTCCCTTCCACAGTCCCTCCAACATTCTGACCCAGACATACCAATTTTAGCTAGAAAAACAGGAGTTCAATAAATATGATGAAGCATCTTATACATCAACGTTTGTCCCTTATAACATATCATAATATTCAGTGACCTTTTCCAAATAGATTTTCAATCATTGCTGTCATAATCTGCATTCCATAGTTGCATTAAACCATTATTGGTCCCCACCTGACTCATCCTTGTCCTAATGGAAATATATTAAAACAAAATCAGATGCTGTGCTCTCCTTTTACTGTATAATACCCTCTCTACTCCTTCGCATTCCTTCAAAATAAAATCTAATGGCACAGTTTGAACCAGGTCCCTTTGCAATTGTAAATATAAATATTTGGTAGAAGGAGGGACCTGAAACTCCTTCAAGAGATCTGTAAATGATTTTAGGTTATACAGCAGAATAATGTGCGGCTGTTATGGAGTCTCAATTTAGTGGACCCTTGGGCCGACCTGCAGGAGACTGGGAAAGGTGGTCAGTGTCTCTAGTATGTGGCAGGCCAGGAGGCAGATGTTCAGGCAGGGTGTGGAGGTGCTCTTCACCCTGGAAGCTGGTGCTCCCCTGGGAGGAGCCCGTAGGGGCCCGGCTGCTGGGACTTAGGCGGGTTGTGGATCAGGACTGAGAACTGGAACCAGACTAGAACAGTAGACAGGTAATGTAACAGGACTCGGGTACTGGAACCAGGCAGGAACTGTAGCAGGCAAGCAGGAACCAAGCAGGTACTGTAGTAGGCAAGCAGGAACGGAGCGAGTACAAGGCAGCTCACTCCGGGGCACGACGCAACAGGGAACAAGGAGGTAAACCCGTTGCAAGGCCAAGACTGAGTGTCCGTGCCGGCTTATCAAGGCCGCGGTGTCTGACGTCAGGAACTGGGCGGAATCACCACTGGTGGGAAACAGCCTAGAAAAGCGCTCAAGTGGCGCGCGCGCACGCCTAGAAGCAGGGTGTCCATGGGAAGCTTCCCGGCAGCGCGGCCCCCACGGGGACGCCGCTGAACTGGGCGCAAACCTGGCCTCCAGAAGCGGGAATAGGTCCAGGAGCACGGAGGTAAGGGTCTGGTCGCGGTGCTCGCAGCCAGAACCGCAACAGCAGCACTCAATTAAATTGGACAATAGAACTTTAAACAAAACACTAATAATTTAATATGTGCACACAGCAATAGTGCACAAAATTTTAATCAAGAAGTATAGACAAGTAATCATACAGAGCCCCTAATGATTTTAGGTTAACATCATCTTCCAGCTGGCCGAAATATCTCATCCCTACCATTTCCCACCTTTCCATATCAGGAGAAAAGGTACATTAAGATAACTGTGGATTTTACATTAAAGAAGTCATATAGGATCTGGTTCCATCCAGCAATGGCATGTAGTACTTGACTGCCCTCCAGACTCTCAAAATGTGGTCTATAATTAAATGACCCCTATGAACCGATTTTAAGACTGAAGAGGAAGCAGGCATGTGCAACAAAGATATCAAACTACATCCTCTTGCCGCCTCCTGCTCCAATTCTGACTATAGCTGTGGCAGGTCAACTCCCATCCATATACTCAAACATGCTAGACGGCATGCCCAGTAACACCACTGAAGCTCGGGAAGACCCAAATCCCCTACATCACCAACACTGCATGCCTCAGCCAGGGAGGTCTTCCCTACCAAATAAAGCTGGGAATTGTGCTCCTAAGACTCCAGAACACCATTACCAGTATATCGCAGGGCAGAAGCATAAAAGGGATACATCAGATGAGGTAATATAATCATTTTTTTGACATTAACCCTACTCAACAATAAAATGGGAAGCTGAGTCCACCTCTCCAAGTCTTTTTTAGTTTTCATTATTAATGCAGCATAGTTATCCTTACATAATTTTGAAAAATCTTTTGGAATTGGTATTTCATGGTGATGATTTGGAGGGGCTGAAAAAATCACAGTGAACCTGGAAGATGAAATAGGACAAATGGACAAACTGAGGAGTATTAAATTACCTTGAACAGATGGTGCACCCCAGACTTCCAAAAGAACTAAAAAGTAAAATTACAGACATATTACTAATACGTTCTTAGCTATCATTAAAATCATCTAATTTACCTGAAGATCAGAGGGTGCCCAAAATTATAGAAGCTATAGGTAGACATAATTTAAAGGGACTCGGCTAAGAATTTTGCTCCACCGATCTATTACATTTATGAAGGGATTTATAAGCATGTGGATAATAGTGAGTCAGTGTATATAGTGTGTTTGGAATTTCAGAAGGCACTTGACAAAGTCCTTCATAAGAGCCTCCAGAGAAAATTCAATAGTCATGGGATAGAAGGCAATATCCTGTTGTGGATTGTAAACCTGCTAAAAGACCATCAACAAATGGGCAATTTTATGAGTGGAAGAAGGTGCTTTTAAATATTTTTATAAGTAACCTGGGAAAGGGAAAAATGAGTGAAGTGATGCAATTTGCAGATATTACAAAATTATTTGGAGTAAGCGAAAAATGAGAAATTACAGGAGGATCTTATGAGATTGGGAGAATAAGCATCCAAATGGTAGATGAAATTTAATGTGGCCAAGTACAAGGTGCTGCAAATAGGGAACAGTAATCCAAGCTGTAGTTATATGATGTTAGGTTCCATATTAGGAGTCACTACCCAGAAAAAGAATGTAGGTGTCATCATGAGCAATACTTTGATATCTAGGTTCCATGTGTGATGGTCAAAAAAATTAAACAGAATGTTGGAAATTATTAAGGAAGGAATAAAGAATAAAAAAAGAGAATACCACAATGTGTCTATATTGTTCCAAGCTGTGATCACACTTAGAATAATATGTGCAATTTTGGTCTCCACATCTCAAAAAAGATATAGAGGAACGGGTAGATTTTAAAAAATTGCTCGATCGCGTACTTTTGTTTGCGCGCCAGGCGCAAACAAAAGTATGCTGGATTTTATAAGATACGCGCGTAGCCGCGCATATCTTATAAAATCCGGGGTTGGCGTGCGCAAGGGGGTGCACATTTGTGCAACCTGCGCACGCCGAGCCCAGCACGCGCTGCCTGTTCCCTCCGAGGCCGCTCCGATTTCGGAGCGGCCTCGGAGGGAACTTTCCTTCGCCCTCCCCCCACCTTCCCCTCCCTTCCCCTACCTAACCCACCCCCCTGGCCCTATCTAAATCCCCCCCTTACCTTTATCGCACGATTTACGCCTGCAAAAAGCAGACATAAATCTGCGTGCATCGGCTGGCTACCCCGTCCGTGTTCCGGTCCCGGGGGCTGGTCCGGAGGCCGCGGCCATGTCCCCGGAACGCCCCCGGGCCAAAACCATGCCCGCATCGCCACCCCCAAAACGCCGCGTCACGCCCCCAAAATGCCACGTCATTCGGCCACGCCCCCGACATGCCCCCTCCCGCCCCTTTTAAAAAACTCCTGGACTTACGTGCATCCCGGGGCTCTGCGCGCGCCGGCGGCCTATGCAAAATAGGCGCGCCGGCGCGTAAGGGCCCTGCGTGCGTAGATCCGCCCGGATTTACGCGCGCAGGGCATTAAAAATCCGCCCCAAACTAGAAAAGCTATAGAGAAAGGTGACCAAAATGAAAAAAAAATGGAATATCTCCCATATGATAAAAGGCTAAATAAAGTAGGGGCTCTTAAGCTTGGACAAGAAACAGTTGAGAAGAGATATGATAGAGGTCTGTAAAATAATGAGTGGAGTGGAATGAGTGAATGCAAATCAGTTGATTTTTCCTTAAAATATAAAAATACTAGAGTACAATCAATTAAGTTGTACAGTAGCACATGTTAAACATATCAAATAAAATACTTTTTCACTCAACACAAAATTAAGCTCAGGAATTCATTGCTAGAAGATGTGGTTTAAACTATAAACAATTATTATATAAACCATCCTCAAGGTGGGGTCCCTCCCGTTTAGGTGTCGTGGGCCAATGCAGTGAATGTAAGTAGTAACCTACAATGATTTTGTTCGAGGGAAGGGACACACCTGAAAAGTCATCTTTCCTACTGGGCTTTGTGTGGTCAAGTAAAACCCACTCAGTCAGTCTCCTGGGGATAGGGAGGGAAAGCAGGGATAAAATTAGGAAAATGTTCTATGTAGAGGTTGTTAGTCTAGAAAATATCTGCAATAAATGATTCTGTGATAATAGGTTTAACAATTTTATTGTACTAGAAAAAAATGTAAAACTGGCTGGCCCACAGACAGTATAACATACTTAATATCTTTCAACAAGTATTTCGTAAACAATCCTTCAAAAAAGGTGTTTTATATACTTAGAAAACAATTTGCAACTTCAACACATGCAAACCATTTTTTATTTTAGCACAGAAATACTTTTTTTTTAAATTCTTTATTTATCATTTTAAATTTGTACAAACTGAAAAGATTTGTAGACTCTTCACAATCAGATATATTCATAATTAACAAAAAAACATCAATGCTTTACATTTCTTATGTTAAAAACAGGAAAAATTAAATCTTAAAAGGGGGCAAGAGAAATGTAGGAGACTATACAAAGAAATTCATCAAAAAAAAGAATATGGCATTACTTAGGATTATTTACCGGACTCTTTTACAATTGCCCTCATCCTCACTAGCTACCGGAGAAGAGGTGGATGGCTTGCAGGCCAATATAAATTGCTGTGTTTGCTCTGGTTGTGTGAAAACAAAGGAATCATCTCCTCTTTTTAGCAAGCATTGACATGGATATCTTAGGGTGAAAGGAGAACCCAAGGTAGCCCCTGTGACATAGAATGGGCAAAGGCTATTGGCGCCATTTTGATTACTGGCAGCCGACGGTCTGAGTGCAGGAGGGACTTTTTTTGGCATGTCTTGGGGGACCCTCCTGACCCCCATAAGACTTGCCAAAAGTCCAGCGGGGGTCCGGGAGCGACCTCCTGCACTCCGGCCAGTACTCAAAATGGCGCCGATCGCCTTTGCCCTCACTATGTCACAGGGGCTACCGGTGCCATTGGTCAGCCCCTGTCACATGGTAGGAGCACAAGATGGCACCAATGGTCATGTGACAGGGGCTGACCAATGGCATCGTAGCCCCTGTGACATAGTAGGTCAAAGGTTATCGGCGCCATTTTGAAACCAGCACTGAGGGTGCAAGTGCAGGGGATGGCTCCCGTACCCTCGCTGGACCACCAGGGAGTTTTGGTAAGTCTTGGGGGGGAGGGGTTTGTTTAAATTGGTTTCTTTAGGCGGGCGATGTGTTTCGCTTCCCCACGAATACAATGAATATGGCCACATCCATTGTAGATTGCCAATACATAGGGACCGAATGCACATGCCTAGAAAATAGCCACTGCTATTACTAACATCAGTAGCATGGGATATACTTAGTTTTTGGGTACTTGCCAAGCACTTGTAGACTGGGTTGGCCACTTTTGGAAACATGATGTTGGGCTTGATGGACCCTTGGTCTGACCCAGCATTGCAATTTCTTATGTTCTTTTGTTCTTATATGCTTATGTTCTCTGCCCAGGAGTAACCATCCTGTCAAGATCACCCGAAGAGCAAACAGGAAAATCATCCACAAAGTAACAAAGAACCCCAGACTGAAAAATAAAGATCTGCAGGCCTCTCTCACTGCAGCTGAAGTGAGGGTTCATGCTTCAACCCTCAGAAAATAAAATTTGATTGGGAAATGTGTTCAGTAGAGGATTGCTAGAATATAACCACTCCTCTCTAAATAGAACTTTGCTGCCTATCTCAGCTTCACCAAAGAGCTTCTTGATGACTAACAAGACTTCTGGAATAATGTTCTGAAAATATGAGTAAAAAATGTATCTATTTAGACATGAAAAAATGTATTTTTTGGCATAAAAGATACTCTGACTTAATAAAGTTAATAACCTCATCCTTTACTATCTAGGATGGAGGTATCTTAGTGTAGGGCTGCATTTCTGTACCCACATCTGGGCAGTATGCTATCATTGATGGAATCATGAATTCAGATTAATATAAAACAATTCTACAGAAGAACATCAGGAACTGAAGCTCAGCCAAAAGTGACTCATGCAAGCAAGGTAACCATCCTAAACATTCAAGTAAATATACTAAAAAATAGCTGAAGAAAAAGAGATTGCATTTTTTGGATTGGCCAAGTCTAACCATTATTGAAATATTGTGGAAAGACTTGAAGATGTTTCAATGTATACGCCTCCCGGCGACAGCTTTCAGTTCCATGTAAACCGGTGCGATATGTATTAGGGATGTGAATCGTTTTTTGATGATTTAAAATATTGTCCGATATATTTTAAATCGTCAAAAATCGTTAGAGCCGCGATACAATAACAATTCCCCCGATTTATCGTTAAAAAATCGTAAATCGGGGGAAGGGGGAGGGGAAGGGGGAGGGCGGGAAAACCGGCACACTAAAACAACCCTAAAACACACCCCGACCCTTTAAAATAAATCCCCCACCCTCCCGAACCCCCCAAAAATGCCTTAAATTAAATCCCCCACCCTCCCGAATCCTTTAAAATAAATCCCCCACCCTCCCGAACCCCCCCAAAATGCCTTAAATTACCTGGGGTCCGGGGGGGGGGAGGGGAAGGGGAGGGCGGGAAAACCGGCACACTAAAACAACCCTAAAACCCACCCCGACCCTTTAAAATAAATCCCCCACCCTCCTGAACCCCCCCAAAATGCCTTAAATTACCTGGGGTCCAGAGGAAGGGTCCCGGTGTGATCTTTTACTCCCGGTCCTCCGTGCGTTGTAGAAATGGCGCCGGCGCTACCTTTGACCTGTCATATGACAGGTCAAAGGTAGCGCCGGCGCCATTTTGTTTTTTTGTCCCCAGACATCAGGAGCATAGGAGATCGCTCCCAGGGACATTTGGCCAGCTTGGGGGGGCCTCCTGACTCCCACAAGACTTGCCAAAAGTCCATCGGGGGTCTGGAACGATCTCCTACCGCGAATCGTTTTTCTGTACGGCGTATGGCAGGCGCCATTTTCCGTACGGAAAAACGATTCGACTGCAGGAGGTCATTCCAGACCTTTGCTGGACCTCCAGGGACTTTTGGCCAGCTTGGGGGGGCCTCCTGACCCCCACAAGACTTGCCAAAAGTCCAGCGGGGGTCCGGAACGACCTCCTGCAGTCGAATCGTGTTGCCGTATGGCCGGCGCCATTTTGTGCAAAATGGGGTCCAGCGGGGGGTCCGGGAGCAATCTCCTACGCTCCTGACGTCGGGGGACAAAAAAATGGCGCGTATCTGCTAAAATCCAGGATCGGCGCGCAGCCTGCCTCCGTTCCCTCCAAGGCCATTCCGAAATCGGAGCAGCCTCAGAGGGAACTCTCTTTCGCCCTCCCCTCACCTTCCCATCACCTTCCCCTCCCTTCCCCTCCCTTCCTCTACCTAACCCACTCCCCCGGCCCTATCTAAACCCCCCCCTACCTTTGTCCGGGGATTTACGCCTCCTGGAGGGAGAAGTAAATCCCCGCGCGCCAGCAGGCCGCTGGCGCGCCGAGACGCAACCCAGGAGCGGTTCCGGAGGGCGCGGCCACGCCCCCGGGCCCGCCCCTGAAACGCCACGTCCCGCCCTCGACACGCCACGTCGATCGGCCCCGCCCCCGACACGCCCCCGACACCCCCTCGACAAAAAACCCCGGGACTTACGCGAGTCCCGGGGCTCTGCGCGCGCCGGCAGGCCTATGGAAAATAGGCGCGCCGGCGCGCAAGGCCCTGCTCACGTAAATCCAGGCGGATTTACGCGAGCAGGGCTTTTAAAATCCGCCCCTTAGTGTTGAATCTTTTGTTGAATAAGTAAACACAATATATTATTTTTGTCTGAGTTATTTATCAAGTGGAATTATCTTTCTCTCTTAGCAGGTTTAGATAAGGATCTAATCATGTTTTAAATATAAATTGTGCTAAAATACAAACCATCCTAGGGGGTTCACAAACTTTTTCTCTGTACTATATGTACTATATGCACTATATGTACTATATGTACTATATATATATATATATATATATATATATATATATATATATATATATATATATATATATATATATATATATATATATACATATATATATATATGTATATATGTACTATATGCACTATATATCCGGTTTGGATTACTGCAACTCCCTATTGATCGGCCTTCCAAAATCTTCCTTAAGACCCTTGCAGCTCCTTCAGAATGCCGCTGCCAGATTACTATCAGGTAAAAGAAAAGCTGATCACATTACTCCTGTTCTCAACCAATTACAATGGCTCCCGATTGAAAAAAGAATAGAATTCAAAGTTCTCTCTATTCTCCACAAAGCAATATACAAAGCCGACTACTCCGCCTTTAATGAAATCATCCACATTCATTGCTCTCACCGATCAACAAGATCTACCAGTAAAATTCAACTAGTGATTCCCTCACTTCCACAGGCCAAATTATCCTCCACCAGAAACAGAGCCTTTTCCATTATTGGCCCAAAGCTATGGAACTCGTTACCTCTTTCCCTCTCCAATCAAGAAAATTTAAAATCCTTCAAAAAAGACCTTAAATCCTGGCTACTCAGCCAATCTCTTAAAGACAGCACTCAATGACTTTATGACTTTAAAGTTCACTAACACAGCCTGCTATTTTTCAATATCCCCCTTGGTCAATCTCCTGTTTTCATGACACAGATGTTCCCAAATTTCTCTGTTCAACTATTCAGGGTGTTTATTGTTATACTCACTCTGCTTACTATGTAATCTGTCATTGTTAATTCAAACATCGTTCAATGTAATATGTTGTTTATATGTAAACCGGAGTGAAGGCTACTCTGCTATACTTCGGTATATAAAAAAAATGCTAAATAAATAAATATGCTCTATATTTCTTCATTATATATACAAATGATTGAACAGGACAGTTATGAAAAGACTTTTTTACATTTATTTAAGGCACATTTTTGTGACTAGAATATTATTTATTTGTGTGATCTAATCATATTTTTCATGTTTTATGATGGATCAGTATGCAGTTAGAGTTTTACAAAAGCTTAAAATAATTTGCACTCATGTACTACTAAATATTTTTAAAAACCAACTTTAACACATGGTGAGGAGTAGCCTAGAGGGAGTGTAGAACAGTGACTTATAACCCTTGAAAACCAGGGTTGAAATCCCACTGTCACTCTTTGTGAGCTTGATCAAGTCACTTCATCCCCATTGCTTCAAGTTCAAGTTTAGATTGTGAGCCCTCTAGGGATAGAGAAATACCTACAGTTCCTGAATGTAATCTAATTTGAAGTGTACGAAAAAATGGAATATAAATATCATGAACCCTCTAAACAAGTGGAAAAATCAATCCCCCATTTCTAAGATACAGAAGGATGGTTTTTTCCCTAACTTCTCTGTAAGGAAGGGCTTAATAATGTAGAAAATAATTACAATGGGGACATTAACTAAAGGAAAATGCCTTGCAATTGATCAATTTTGAAATTTTTTTAAATCAAAGTAAGTTTAAATGATACCTTTCATTTATGTGTTGAAGGCAATAATTAAGATTAATTTCCATTCTTTGTTCTGCTTTCCATTCTTTGTTCTGCTTTCCATCCTTGAAAGAAACTTCTTTAATTTGGAAGAATGCCAGATTTGGCAGAAAAATAATTTTATAGCTCATGTGGTGTGATAAAAGCTGAAGGTGTTAACCTGACAATTAACATTGTTCATAGAAAGCGACTCAGCTAGCTTAGGGGGTTATTTTCCAAGCCACATGCAAAAAGCACCATAACACATGGTGCAATGCTAATTTGGAAAAGGGGGAGGAGTTTGGGGTGGAATTCTGTCCAGGTAGGCTGGCTTCCCAGTTTGCGAAGCCATATCACACAGTTTTAATGCTGGAAATAACTACACCTTTTTCATTTATGTTAAGCTGTGTGATATGGCTATATTGCACTTTGTGATCTTTTTACAAGAAACACTTTAGGCTGTTGGGAGAGAGAGTATCTATAAGGCCCTTATAGCAGTTAGGTATTTATACCTCTATACGAAGCCCACCTAGTTACTCGAGGTAGGAGTAGTGTAGGGGTTAAGGGCCACTTTGACATGCAGAGTGAGATGTATGAACAGAACAGTACACTCTTGTGAAGATGGACTCTCTATCTGGGTAACATCAAGCTATGTTGAGAGAACATTGTACAAATCTCATCTTTGTGTGAGTTTCCTCACTCCAAAGGACATCATATCTTCATAAGAGTGTACTGTTCTGTTCGCACGTCTCACTCTGCATGTGAAAGTGACCCCTAACCCCTACACTACTACCTAAACCTCACCTTGGGTAACTAGGTGGGCCTCATATAGAGGTATAATTACTATAAGGGCCTTGTAGCTAGTGTCTCTCTCTCTCTCTTTCTCCCCCTCCCTCCCTCCCTCCCCAGTGGTTGTATGTAGGAATTGCAACAATTGTGGCACTTACTGCAAAGTGCAAAAAAGTTATCATACTCTGTGGTAATACATATGCTAGGACAGCACACTTTGTGATAAATAGGCTATTACCATAAAACACACCCCTCTTTCTATTGCATGTGATAGTTTGATGAATCCTGGCCTTAGATGGATAAACGTATCTGGCTAGCTAGTGCTGAATATTCAGCTGCACCTCTGAATATACCTGGCTCTCTTAAAGTTAGCTAGAATTTAGCTATAAAAGTTCCCAATTTTTCATTTAGCTGGATAATTTCTCAGTTATGTACCTCTAGATAGCTATTGCTGTAGGTGGAGAAGAGAATACTATAATTTTTTATACTTTTGAATTCTGGGTACTAATCACAGATTATTTGACAAGTTAAACTTTGCTCAGAATTTCACTGTATATAACTTTCTAGCTTTTTGAGTTAGTCAATCTGTCAATCATATTAAAAAAAATGTACTGCCTTTTTTCAGACATGGTAATGATTTTTTTTTCTTAGGGTGTATGTTCAGTATCTCACTAAAACTTCCACCTTCATAATCTTAATTGAAGGTGAAATATTATAAAATATTCTTATGGGATTCAAAGACAATTTTCTGTGTATTTCAAAAGGATAACAATATGTTTAAATGCATGATTTGGAATTGCAACCACAAATCCCATCCAAAATTCAGGGACATCACAATTTGTAACATGATTTTCCCTAATTGACTTCATTGGTTTCTTGTTTGTAAATGAAATCTCTTGCCCAATAATGGTTACCAAAGTTTGAGTTTGTTTCATACCCAATTCAGAATCATGAGCTGTCAGTCCATGCTACTGAGCTCAACAAATTCAGACTTTGTACTACTGGAGATATTTACACATAAAGATGTGTGTTAAAAAAAATCATTATGTTTTGTTATTCTTTATATATGCCCCTATAATTTTTTTCAATTGAAAAAAAAAATGTTTATGTTCGATTCATTCATTCATTTATTTCACCTTAAAATCAATGGAGTAAGCGAAGCATCATCTTTTGGGCTCAAAAACTGGGGATTTCTAATTAATTCTAAGGAAAATGTGGGTAGACATCATCAAAAGGGGTATTTCTTTCAAATGCACCCATGGCCCGAGAGTGGAACATCACACCGGGACCCCCCCACTGGACCCCAGGTAATTTAAGACATTTTGGGGGGGTTCGGGAGGGTGGGGGATTTATTTTAAAGGGTCGGGGTGGGTTTTAGGGTTGTTTTAGTGTGCCGGTTTTCCTGCCCTCCCCCTTCCCCTCCCCCTTCTCCCGATTTACGATTTTTGACGATAAATCAGGGTAATTCCTATTATATATCGCCTCTAACGATTTTTGACGATTTAAAATATATCGGACGATATTTTAAATCGTCAAAAAACGATTCACATCCCTACAGATATACCTCAAGAGCTGTGGCAGAGGAAGAACGGTATCAAAAGCCTGAAGAGTTCTACAGCAGATGTGCAAAGCAGTGGATGGCAAGGCAAGAGTAAGAGCTGGCAAGTACTGTAGGGGAAGTGGATTTGGATGAAACACCAAGACAGATGGATTTGAGAATATCTGTCCCAATCATATGTTTGGATACTTGGTTAATCCTACCAGTATCATATGCTTCTATCAAACAGAAAAGATTCAGCAGTACCTGAAGTGGAATGAAGGGCCCAAGGAGTGATACAGCAAGAGTATGAATCAATGGATGGGCAGGGCAAGGGCAAGGGTTAGCACGAACCAAAAGGGAAGGGGATATGGAAGGAATCTCTTGGAAAGCTGCAGCAGTTGGAGGAAGCACTATAAGGTAACATGATTAGTTTGGACTGGAAGCAGCATAAGTGGCACTGGACATTATTAAACACTTAAATTATAGGAGCAGAGCAATGCAATGAGAAGTGTCACCATAAAACTCCTAAGTTGTACTTTGTAGGCTGAGTCAGAGGAAGAATGGTATCAAAAGCCCGGTGCCATCTTTAAAAATGGCGCTGGCCATCCAGTGCTCCTACCATGTGACAGGGGCCGGCCAATGGCACGGATTCCCTGTCACATGGTAAGGGCAAAGGGCCATTGGCGCCATTTTTATTAATGCAGCCAATGGCCTGAGAGTGGGAGATCGCTCCCCGTGCCCCCACTGGACCACCAGGTAATTTTAAAGCAGTTTTTGGGGGTTCGGGAGGGTTTTTTTGTTATCAGTTCGGGCGGAGCCGATAAAAAAAAAATCGAGCCGGACGATCAAAATTTTAAGATTTTGAATTGGAACCGGAACCGATCAGATTCCGGTTCTGATTCACATCTCTAATGCTGATGAGTGCTAATCTCCAAGACATAGTGTGTGAAATTGCAAACTGCATAAAGGCAACAAAACCCCAACGTGTACAGTATGGGGAATAGCAAACAACATAGAAGTGCCTTTAACCCCCAAGGCTTGGAGTTTGATAAATTTTAAACAGTAAAAATGTGTCAAAATCCTCAAGGTGTTGAGTACAATGAATTCCAAACAGCACAGAGGTATCTAAACCACCAAAGTGTTGTATGCAATGAATTGCAAACAGCACAAAGGCCTAAACAGGCCATGATAGCAAGGTGGAGAAATCATAAAAGAGGTGGGATGGGAAGATAAACATATTTTGTTGTCTTTCTTCATATAATTTCTGGAGTCAAAATATCTCTGTATGCTTTCTGATTGATATTTTAGTCACAATCAGAACATAAAAATAGTAATTCTTCAGTCTTTCCTGGTAATTTGTGAGGTTTCTTTTATTAATAAAGGTTTTCAAATATTTGGTAGTTGAATACAGTCTCTTCCCTTTCTTGATTATGCTTTTTTCACATTTTTTGTTCTGGGGGCAAAACATTGCAGTATAACCAACAAACATATAAGGTGGAAGAACCAGGCTTGGTTTGGATTCTAGAAGGGTAGAAGTTGAAGAAATACCATAAAACAGGTGCCTTGGGAGAAGAAACATGTATTTCTTTCCTTTCACACATTATTTTTCTGGGAAGAAAACAAATAGCCCAGTACACCCATTAAACTAACAACAGAAAATATCATAGATCCACTAATACTCCCATGCTGACACATATTAAGCATTGTATACTAAAGATCACTATCCTGGGTTAAACGTCCGACTCACAATCCTAAACAACCCAGTATGTCTTAATTGTATCTCAAATAATATTGCCATGATCACCCCTGATTTTTCAAAAGACCTTTATATTACAAAAAAACATTTTTTGATGGATTGTGGTAGTTTCATATAATATTAAAATGGGAACCCATCAGGTTACCTCGTAGTACTCATTGTTATAATCATAAACTCACCACCTCCACCCTATTTTTTTTTTTTTTTTTTTTGTAGTGATGGTCTCTCCAGCAATAAAATGTGTTTGTTTATACTGTGTCTAATTTATTCATTTCTATCTGAACTTATATTATGTCTAACAAACAAATCTAACATCTCACACATTGCCAAAGTGTTAATACCTAGCTTGGAGGCTTCCCTTTATGTTTCAATATCTGATGCTCCTTAATACGATGTATCACAACCCCGACTTGTACAAGTTTCGGATGGCTTCCTTCTTCAGGGGTTACCTTCACAAAGACATCTTCAGCTAAATGCTATAACACAATCCAAAGCATTTTCTTTCCAAATGTGTAAGTTAGGTGCATTGAGCCTCCTCCTTAGGGTCTCCATTTTGGTTGACTCTCCCTCACATACTTGTTCACTATTTATGGTCACATGGGCATTCTGAAAACACCTATCATCGTTACTCACATAAGTGACATCCAATCCAATTGGTCATTTAGATCGCCTGGTTGTTCTGTACTTAGTTTAATGATCCAAAATTGTTCCCGATAGTGAGAGTGATCAAATTATTACTGCCCCTTTCCTTAATACTGTCTATGGCAGTCTATTTTAATTGTTCAAATGTATGTTTATACTCTATGAAATGAGTCACTATTCGTGCTGTCAAAGTTGCAGTATTTAGACGTGAGCGGTGTTTAATGATTCCTTGTTTGACATCCCTACTTGTGCGTCCCACGTATACTTTAGGACATGAGCACATTATGATATAAATCACTGATTTTGATGAACAGTCTGTTTCATTTTTCCTCCTCAATTTGTAACCCGTCACTGGGTTGACCCAAATTGTTCCCTCTATAGTAGTGTCACAAACGGAACATCGACCACACTTGCTGAGCATTCCACCTGCAACCGGGGTCACATCTCTCAACTGGGAATGTACCACGCTGTCTCTAATGTTATGACCCCTTCTTATGGCTATAAGGGGCATCTCATTGAAGATCCTGTGTGCTCTGAGGTAAAACACAGACAAAATGATTTTGTTCCTTACATGGTTTATATTGAAGCAATGTCTCAGGATCACTGTATCTTGCCCATTTGTATGCATATCTGATGGCACTTTTGAAGTATCCCTTCACCAAAAAGCTTTGACTTAATAAGCCTGCTTGATATTCACATTCATCCATCGTTGTACAAATTTGTCTTATACGAAAAAATTGTGACACAGGTAACCCCCGTTTAAATGCTGCTGGATGATGACTCTCATATCGCAACAAGTCATTCCTGTCTGTGTCTTTTCTATTAACAGTGGTGACAATAGTGTTTTTGTTAATGCTTACTAGTACATCTAAATATGATATCTGTTCCCTACTATGTGAATGAGAAAATTTCAAATGTGTATCCAAACTGTTAATCCATTTCATAAAGGTGTTCAATTATTCCTCAGTACCCTTCCAAATAAAAAACATATTGTCTATATTAGGGATGTGCATTCGTTTAGAACAAATTAGGCAATTTCAACAAAATTGCCCAATTTGGTGGGATTCGGGAGACCTGAATCCCAAAACTGATTTTTCCAAAAATTCAGGAAAAGTTTGTGTTCGGGTTAGTGGGGGGGAGGGGCACATTTATTAAAAAAAAAAACCCTAACCCAACACAACCCTTCAAATGTACTTAATTACAACTCCCCCACCATCCCAATCCCCCCCAAGACTTACTGAAAGCCCTGGTAGTCCAGCAGGGGTCCCGGGAGCAATCTTCCACTCTTGGCCATCAGGCCTGCCAGGAATCAAAATGGCGCCGTGGCCCTTTGCCCTTACCATGTGACAGGGGCTACCGGTGCCATTGGTCAGAGCAATGGACGGCAGGCGCCATCTTATAAAATGGCACGGGCCATCCATTGCTCCTTCCATGTGACAGGGGCGACCAATGGCACCGGTAGCCCCTGTCACATGGTAAGGGCAAAGCGCCAACGGCGCCATTTTGATTAGTTGCAGCCGATGGCTCAAGAGGGAGAGATCGCTCCCGGGACCCTGCTGGACCACCAGGGCTTTTAGTAAGTCTTGGGGGGATTGGGATAGTGGTGGTGGTGGTGGTGGTGGTGGGGGGTTGTAATTAAGTAAATGTGAAGGGTTGGGGCAGGTTGTTTTTTTTTCTTTTTATCCATTTCCGAAAACAAAATGAAAACAAAATTGTCCCTAGTCTATATATCTATAACCACTGATCAATATGTATCCACCATGTTGAGGTATAAATCCATTTTTCTCGAAATCTGCCACGTATAAATTAGCCACCGAAGGTGCTAATGATGATCCAGTGGGGATACCATGGTCTTGATGGTATTCATTCTCTTTAAAAAGAAAATAACTTGGTTAATGATATTAAAAAATCCATTGATATTCTTCGGGACCTCTGTGATGGAGGTTGACCCATTAACAGCATGACTCCAAATGTGGTATATCATGGGCATGGCAGGTAGGCAGATTAGTAGCAGCAAGACTCCTAAGGTTGTGTAAGGGGAATGGAAAGTAGACAGAGGAGTGGAAGTAAGACCCTAAGGTATATGTGGGCCATGGTAGGCAGGCAAAGCAGTAGCAGCAAAACCCAAAAGTTGGTACATATGGGGCATTTCAGGTAGGCATGTGGCAGTAAGATTCCCTAGCAGGGTGCATGTGGGGCACGGCAAATATGCATTTGACAGCAGGATCCAAAAGGTGGTACATCTAAGGAATGGCAGGTCCATATTGACCGCAAATGACCCCCCCTTTCGACTTATGGACTTATGAACATAAACTTTTGGTCTGCACATCCCTATAATGCATAATGACTTCTCCAGCTAAAATCTAGCCAGATAAGTAGCTCAAAATAGAAAAACTTGCTATTTAGATGGATAACCTGTGAGATATCCATCTAAATAGTTTGAATATTGACCTCTCAGTTATTAAAGGTTTCTGTTTAATGCATTCCTCTTGGATTCGGCTCATCTGCAAGATTTTGTAAAGCTATGTTGTCGTCGGAATGTGGATCCTTAGGCCGACCGGCAAGGAGAGACAATCGGCAGGCAGACATGCTCAGCGGGAGTTGGAACTTCACCTGGAAACCCGTGACCCCACCAGAGGAGCTGTTGAGGCCAGGGTCGCTAGGACTTAGGTGGCTTCGCCCTGGAAGTCCGAGGTCCCCCCAGGAGGAGCCCGTAGGGACCCGGACTGCTGGGACTTAGGAGAGACACTGGCGTGGAAGAAAATCCGAATCAGGAACGCTGGAACCAGAACACAGGATCAAGAACACAGGAACAGCAACTAATCCTCCGAGGAGTGACCGCGTTGCAAGGCAAAGCAGGAAGGGAACCTGCAGGTTTAAATCTCCCGCCGAGGCTGACATCAGGAGAGGAATGATTCAGCACTTCCGGGTGCTGGACCTGTAAAAGGCTTGCCCTCGCGCGCGCGCATTCCCCTGCAGGGGGAGGAGCTATCGCTGGCCCTCGCCGGCGTCTCCATGAGGGAGACGCCGCTTCCATGCGGCCAGGCCGGCCCCGAGACACGCGGCTCGCGGCGGTGGAGAGGGACTCGCGGGGCAGGTAAGGACCCGGTCGCTGGCATGGCGACTGGGGCTGTAACAGTACCCCCCTCTTACACCCCCTCCACAGGGGTCCTGGATTCCCGGGATTGTCCTGATGAAAGTGAAGCAACAGTGACTTGTCCAGAATATTTTGAGCTGGCTCCCAGGAATTTTCCTCAGGACCACATCCCTCCCAAGCCAGCAAATACTCCCAGCGGCGGGCATGAAACCGCACATCCAGCACTTCCCGTACCTGATAGGTGGGTTCCGCAGAAGAGGAAGATGATACTGCATCAGTTGTAGGTTGATGAAATCGGGAGAGCATCACTGGCTTCAAGAGTGATACATGGAAGACGTTGTGTACGCGGAGAGACGAAGGGAGTCGCAGTCTATAGGACACCAAGCCTATTCGCTCCGCTACTTGGAACGGACCACAGTACTTGGGTGTCAATTTTCGAGACCGCCCTGGCAGGTGGAGGTTCCTGGTACTCAACCAGACCTTGGAACCGGGTAGGAATACTGGCGCTGGCCGTCGATGACGATTGGCGCATCTTTGCGCCTTCTCTGCAGAAGAAATAAGATGTTGTTGAATAGTCTTCCAAAGATGGTGAATCTGATGAGCTACCGACAGTGCTGCTGGTGAGGGAACGGTAACTGGAATAGGAACTGGCGGCTTCAGATGGCGTCCAAAAACAGTCTGAAAGGGTGTTTGCCCCGTAACTGAATGAGTGTGGTTATTGTAGGCAAACTCGGCCCAGGGAAGAAGAGAAACCCAGTTGTTCCCCTTCTCGAAGCTTCGGAGGAAGGTCTTTAGTGACTTGTTCATCCGCTCTGTCTGACCATTACTCTGGGGGTGAAATGCCGTAGATAAGTTCAGCTGTATTCCAAACTTTTTGCAGATGGCTCGCCAAAAACGAGCGGTGAATTGAGGCCCTCTGTCAGATACGATGCTTTGCGGGAGGCCGTGAGCCCGAAAGATGTGCTGTGTGAAAAGTAGTGCTAGTTCAGGAGCCGAAGGAAGCTTGGGTAGCGGTACAAAATGCACCATCTTGGAAAAGCAATCCACTGTGACCCAGATCACCGTCTTGCCCTCGGACAGCGGCAAATCCACCACAAAATCCGTGGCAATATGAGTCCACGGTTTGGTGGGTATGGGTAGCGGTTATAACAGACCCCAAGGACGTCCACAGAGGGGCTTTTGTCTATCACATACTGGACAGGAGTCCACATACAAGCGCACATCCTGACGCACTCTTGGCCACCAGTAATATCGGTTCAGGAGATCAAGCGTTCTTCCTCTGCCGGCGTGGCCCCCGGAGAGAGAGGCATGAGCCCACTCAAGGACCCTCTTGCGGTCTCTACGAGGCACGACTACTCTTCCTTGAGAAGACACGGGGGTGCTGGCTAGCTGGATCTTGACGGGATCGATGATGTGTTGAGGCGCTTCTTCTCTCTCCTCCTGTATGTCGTTGCAGGATAAGGCATCGGCCCGAATGTTCTTGGAAGCTGGACGGTACTTGAGGATGAAGTCGAATCGACTGAAGAAAAGTGACCATCGCGCTTGTCTGGGATTGAGCCGCTGGGCTTGGTTCAAGAATTCCAAATTCTTATGGTCAGTGTAGACCATAACAGGGTGAAGTGACCCCTCCAGCCATTGTCTCCACTCCTCCAGAGCTAACTTGATCGCTAGCAACTCCTTATCTCCTATTCCGTAGTTACTCTCTGCTGGTGTGAACTTCTTGGAAAAACAGGAACAAGGTAGGAGATGACCAGAACTAGAACTTTGAGAAAGGACTGCCCCCACGGCTATATTTGAGGTGTCCACTTCCACGAAAAAAGGCCGTGTCGGATCTGGATGTCTTAGACAGGTGTCCTGGAGGAAGGCCTCCTTTAAGTCCTCAAAGGCTTTACCCGCCTCAGTGGGCCATGCTCGGGCGTCGGCGCCCTTCTTGGTCAAACTGGTCAGTGGTGCCACCATCCGGGAATACTGTGGAATAAAGTGCCGGTAGAAATTTGCAAATCCTAAGAAGCGTTGCAAAGCTTTCAGACCTGCCGGCCGGGGCCAATTCCTGATGGCGGATACCTTGCTGGGATCCATACGAAACCCAGTTGCGGAAACGATGTACCCTAAAAAGGGCAGAGACTCCTGTTCAAAGAGACACTTCTCAAATTTCGCATATAAGTGATGGTTCCGCAGAATCTGAAGTACCTGCCGAACGTGTTGCCGGTGAGTGATCAAATCTGGAGAGTAGATGAGGATGTCGTCCAGGTACACGATTACGCATGAGTTCAATAATTCCCGAAGCACCTCGTTCATTAAATGTTGGAACACAGCGGGAGCGTTACATAGTCCAAACGGCATTACCAAATACTCGTAATGTCCGTCCCGGGTGTTAAATGCGGTCTTCCACTCATCCCAGGGACGGATACGGACCAAATTGTAAGCACCTCGTAAGTCCAGCATAGTGAAAACTTGTGCACCTTGGAGTTTATCCAGCAACTCAGGAATTAGAGGCAGTGGATAACGATTCTTCCGGGTAATGGCATTCAATCCCCGATAATCTATACATGGCCTCAAGGACCCAACCTTTTTAGCAACAAAAAACAAACCTGCCCCTGCGGGAGACTTCGAGGGACGAATAAACCCCTTAGCGAGGTTTTCGGTGATATATTCGGACATGGCCCGAGTCTCGGGTTGAGACAAGGGATACACTCTTCCCCGCGGGGGGGGGTAGCTCCAGGAAGCAGTTCAAAAACACAGTCAAAGGGACGATGCTGAGGTAACAGTTCCGCCCTCTCTTTAGAAAAAACATCAGTGAAATCCTGGTACGGAAGCGGAAGTCGAGGTCCAGTATCTGTATGAGCCAGTGGAACAGCTTGTCCCCACTGGGACTGGATGCAGGAGCGGAAACACTGTGGACTCCATCGAGTGATTTGTAAGTCAGTCCACCGGATCTCCGGAGAGTGTAGTTGGAGCCAGGGTAATCCCAGGACCACGGGATATACGGATTTTTCCAATATCAGGAATGAAATCCTTTCCGTATGGAGCAGCCCAGTCTGGAGGATGAGAGGCGTAGTAACAGTGGAAATGCTGCCGGAAAGTGGTGTACCCTGGATCGAAGTAACCCTTAAGGGTGGTTCACGAAGTTGCGTGTAGAGCTGCAGCCGCTGCACCAAGTCCTTAGTGATAAAGTTCCCTCCCGCTCCGGAGTCGATGAGGGCTTGCATCCTGAAGGAACCACCCGGATACTTTAGCGTTACTGGTACTGTACATTGAGGAGTTGCATTAAGACAGCCTAGAGAACACTCCTCACTGACCCCTAGGCGCGGGAGTTTTCCGCCCGTTCCTTGCACTGAGCCAAGAAATGACCCTTCCCTCCGCAATAGAGGCATAACTTTAGGTCACGGCGGCGTTGCTTCTCCTCTGGGGACAAGGCGGATCTTCCTAGCTGCATAGGCTCCTCCATAGAGGATTCCGCAGGAGTACTGGAGCTATGAGACCCTGAACTCGAAGATCTGGAGAAGGCCGGTGTCAGGGGAGCCAAATGACGGGGAGGATGCCCCTCCTTAGCCCGTTGCTGTAGACGTCGATCTATGCGCCCTGCCACCTCCATGAGAGCATTAAGATCCTCCGGAAGGTCACGAGCAGCCAGTTCATCCTTTATCCTAGCTGCCAAGCCTTCCAAAAATACACCTCGGAGGGCGTCGTCACCCCAACCGACCTCCAGGGCGAGTGTGCGAAACTCCAAGGCATAGTCGGCTAAGGTTCGTGTACCCTGCCGGAGTTGGAGCAGCTCCGAGGTTGCTGAGGCTAGGCGTGCAGGTTCATCAAAGGCTGCTTTAAACTCCTCCACGAAACTGTTCAGATCACTCAGAGTGGGATCATTCTTGTCCCACATGGGAGACACCCAGTTCAAGGCTCGACCGTCTAGCAGAGAAAAGATGTAGGCCACCTTAACGCCATCTGAAGGGAACTGGTTGGGCAGCAAGGCAAACCGCACGAAGCATTGATTCAAAAAGCCGCGACAGGCCTTAGAATCCCCTGCAAACCGTGAAGGAGCCGGAAGCTGCGTAGGAGTGTGGAGCGTCACCACAGGTGCCGGTGCGGATACTGGAAGCGGAGCCGGCGCCGAGTGTTCGGCGTCCATGCGAGTAGCCAACCGTTCCACGGTGGCAGCCAAAGAATCCAGTACCTGTTGTTGTTGCACCAGGCGCTGGGCCAGTCCAGGAATAGCCTGCAGGCCGGCGAGGTCTGCCGGATCCATGGCCTTGCAAACTGTTGTCGTCGGAATGTGGATCCTTAGGCCGACCGGCAAGGAGAGACGATCGGCAGGCAGACATGCTCAGCGGGAGTTGGAACTTCACCTGGAAACCCGTGACCCCACCAGAGGAGCTGTTGAGGCCCGGGTCGCTAGGACTTAGGTGGCTTCGCCCTGGAAGTCCGAGGTCCCCCCAGGAGGAGCCCGTAGGGACCCGGACCGCTGGGACTTAGGAGAGACGCTGGCGTGGAAGAAAATCCGGAGCGGACCGTGGTCAGGACTGGCAGCAGAAGACGGAACAGTGAAGACGAACCGGGGTCAGGGCAGGCAGCAAGAATCGAAACCGTGAAGACAAACCAGGATCAGGGCAGGCAGGCAAGAATCAGAACCGTGAAGACAAACCAGGATCAGGGCAGGCAGCAATCAAGCAGAAACGAATCAGGAACGCTGGAACCGGAACACAGGATCAAGAACACAGGAACAGCAACTAATCCTCTGAGTAGTGACCGCGTTGCAAGGCAAAGCAGGAAGGGAACCTGCAGGTTTAAATCCCCCGCCGAGGCTAACGTCAGGAGAGGAATGATTCAGCACTTCTGGGTGCTGGACCTGTAAAAGGCTTGCCCTCGCGCGCGCGCGTTCCCCTGCAGGGGGAGGAGCTATCGCTGGCCCTTGCCGGCATCTCCACGAGGGAGACGCCGCTGCCATGCGGCCAGGCCGGCCCGAGACACGCGGCTCGCGGCGGTGGAGAGGGACCCACGGGGCAGGTAAGGACCCGGTCGCTGACATGGCGACCGGGGCTGTAACAGCTATCCCTACGATATATAATTAAACTATGAAAAATAATCTCAGGGTGTTGAAAGTATATTAATTCATGTGACCTTTAGCAATGTGACCTATAATATCACCCTAACCCCTTGGATGAAAATGTTTCATGCATGATATATTTCATTCCAGTTTACCTATTATTTCACATAATATTTGTCATACCACAGTAATCTAACTTTATTCAAGCTGATCTAAAAATAAATTACAATATTTCCATGACTATCTTCGGTTAGAAAAATTAATTAGCTAGTCTTCATTGTAATCTGTTAATAACTTGTTTCTTTGAATGTGAAGTATATATTAATTCACAAACAGTATTTTCATTACATTTATACTGACTAGTACATTTCCACTGTTCAAACAAACTTCATTACATATTTGAAAATATAGATTGAGTTATAACATGTGAACAGTGGATGATCTTTCCAGGCTGCAGTACAGCTAATGTCCTGAATAGCTGGATTACAGATTATTTCATATGATACTGAATAACTGTCCCTCTCCTCCATGCTACCTTCACTGTACCACCAATTACATCCTCCATAAAGAAATCTAAAATGCATTTTCTGTGTGAAGTGTCTAAGCCAAATTCACTTATAGCAAGAAGGGCAAAGATTTAATACTTAATGAAACAGTAGAAAGAAGGCAATCATTCCTGAAAAGACTGCCCTTACAATTGTTTTAAAGGCAATTGACTGCTTGAATCTCAGTTTTTGCTACCATTATCAACACACACACACATTGCCCAGTATTTCATTAAATTTGCATTTGCTGCAAAGATTGACTTTTTCTATATGCAATAGCTGCTAAAGGAAACGAGTTTTCCCTAGGAATAAATTGAAACATGCATTTACTTATTTATTTTCTACTGTCATATGTTACATAGAGTTGATCAAAAGGCAATGAGGTAAATTCTGTAGTAGTGATTTACTTTTGCAATTAATTTACTTCTTTCATAAACAATCCTGTTTTTGGATTAAAAATGCAATAAAATATTGATTAAAGTGGTAAGGAAATCAAGACAGTGGGCAATGCATTTGAAAATGCAAATTGCATCAGTATATTGCATATGCCATAAAATATGGATAAATGTGTGTGCACACACACAAATACATTCTCATCATGTTATATAAACATTGACTACTTGGAAGATTAAAGTAGAAAATTGTTGTCCAAAGTACTGCAAACATAAATTGATAGAGAGTTATAATACCAAATATAGAAGGTATTATTGTGCCTTACTAACACTCCAAATATAAGAAACTTCCTTTTAACTTTGCAAAGTCTAGTAAACTAAGAAACATAGAAATGGTGGCAGAAAAGGACCAAATGGCCCATTCAGTCTGCCCAGCAAGCTCTCATCAGTTTCCCATACTCATCAGTCTCCCATATTTATCAGTCTCCCACCCTGCCAAGGTCAGGGCTCATGTTAGTTACTGTCTGAGTCCAATTTTCCTTCCACCCCCTGTCTTTGAAGTAGAGAATGGGGATGTGCAGCAGAGACGGATTCGTCCCATTCGGGATTCGGATTTGTAGGGGACCAAATCCATTGTATCCAACAACCCACATGCATACTGGCAGCCGACGATCACTCTAGGACCCCCGCTGGACCACCAGGGACTTTTGGCAAGTCTCGGGGGGTTCAGGAGTCCCGACCAATGGCACCAACCAATGGCACCGGTAGCCCCTGTGACATAGTATGGGCAAAGGCTATAGGCGCCATTTTGAATACTGGCAGCCGATGACCCGAGTGCAGGAGATCACTCCAGGAACCCTGCTGGACCACCAGGGACTTGGGGGGGGGGGGGGGGACTCCTGACTTGCCAAAAGTCCCTGGTGGTCCAGTGGGGGTCCTGGTGCGATTTCCTGAATGCGGGTCGTTGGCTGCCAGTATTCAAAATGGTGCTGATAGCCTTTCCCTTACTATGTCACAGGGGCTATCGGCACCATTTTGAATACTGGCAGCCGATGACCCGTGTGCAGGAGATCGCTCCAGGAACCCCGCTGGACCACCAGGTACTTTGGAAAGTCTTGGGGGGGTCAGGAGGGTGGGGGGCCCTATTTATTGGTGATCCATTGTATTCGTGGGGGTTCTCCAAACATTTTGGAACCCCCACGAATACAACGAATATGTGGATTCGCAATACGTCGAAAACGAATGTACACCCCTAGTAGAGAACAATGTTGGAGTTGCATCAGAAGTGTAGTATCAGGCTTATAGGTTATGGGTAGTAACCACTGTATCAAGCAAGTTACCCCCATGTTTATTTGTTATTAGGGATGTGAATCATTTTTTGACGATTTAAAATATCGTCCGATATATTTTAAATCATCAAAAATCGTTAGAAACGATATTTAATAGGAATTCCCCCGATTTATCATCAAAAATCGTAAATTGGGGGAAGGGGGAAGGGGGAGGGGAAGGGGGAGGGCGGGAAAACCGACACACTAAAACATCCCTAAAACCCACCCTGACCCTTTAAAATAAATCCCCCACCCTCCTGAACCCCCCAAAATGTCTTAAATTACCTGGGGTCCAGTGGGGGGGGTCACGTTGTGATCTTCCACTCTCGGGCCACGGGTGCGTTGATAGAAATGGCGCTGGCGCTACCTTTCCCTGTCATATGACAGAGCAAAGGTAGCGCCGGCGCCATTTTGCTTCCTGTCCCCCGACGTCACGAGCGGGGGTCCGGGAAAGACCTCCTGCACTCGAATCGTGTTGCTGTACGGCCAGCGCCATTTTGCAAAATGTGTTGCTGTAATGAAAAATGGCGCCGGCCATATGGCCATATTGCCGTACGGCCGGAGCCATTTTTCATTACGGCAACACGATTCGAGTGCAGGAGGTCATTCCCGGACCCCCGCTGGACTTTTGGCAAGTCTTTTGGGGGTCAGGAGGCCCCCCCAAGCTGGCCAAAAGTCCCTGGGGGTCCAGCGGGGGTCCCTGGGGGTCCAGCTCGTGACGTCGGGGACAGGAACCAAAATGGCGCCGGCGCCATTTTCTATCAACGCACTCGTGGCCCGAGAGTGGAAGATCACAACGGGACCCCCCCCCCCCCCCACTGGACCCCAGGTAATTTAAGACATTTTGGGGGGGTTCGGGAGGGTGGGGGATTTATTTTAAAGGGTCGGGGTGGGTTTTAGGGATGTTTTAGTGTGCCGGTTTTCCCGCCCTCCCCCGATTTACGATTTACACGATATTTTAAAAAACAAAACCGCGACGATCCGATTCCCTCACCCCCCCAGCCGAAATCGATCGTTAAGACAATCGATCACACGATACACATCTCTATTTGTTATCACATACTGTACACTTCAATGTCCTTGTTGGATGTTATCTGAATCTAATTTCTCTTTTCCTCTTTAACCCCTGCCATTGAAACAGAGAGCAAAGATGGAGTTGCATCATCAGTATGAAGGCTTGTTAAGAACGCGGGCCGCAGGCAGCCATAGTCAGTCCCCCTCTCACCTCTCAGTGGTTCCTCTCGACCACAGCTCACTCCACTCCATCCCGGGCCACATCAGGGCCTTCTCTCAGGGTCCTTGCCACGAGGAGGACACCGACTGCTCTCCCGGCCTGGCTCCGCCCCTTAGACGTGCACGTCTCTCTGTGGCATTTAAAGGGGCCATGGTGGGGAACCTCAGCCCAGTCCCTAAATGCCCATCATCAGCTGGGGACTATAAAAGGAAGTCCCAGTACACAGCTACTTTGACTTGCAATGATGTTCACTCTTCGAGTATCTAATTACTGATCCTGCTTGTTCCAGCTTCCGTGTTCCTGATCCAGTTCCTGCCTTCCTGCTCTAGTTCCTGTTCCACCTCTGCTTGTCTTCCTGGTTCCTGACTTCGGCTTGGCTTCTGGTATTCCTTGTCTGCTGCCCGTCCTGATCTTTGGCTTGTCCCTGGTTTTCGCTAGTTCACTGCCTGCCCCGACTGTTGGTCTGCATTCTTGTGTTGCACCTCTGCTGCCTGCCATGACCGCTGGACTTCCTCTGGCTCCGTCTCACTTCAGCCTGCCTCGACTCAGATAGTTCACCGGATAACTCTTGGCCTGTTCTGCCTCCCGGCTACGAGGTCGCTGCAGGTCTTCCTTCAGCGAATCTTCTCCATCCACTAGCCGGCTCAAGGGTCCACAAATCCCAACAGTTTTCAAGGCCATGGACCAGGAGGACCTGTCCGGTCTTCAGGCCATCCCTGGCATAGCCCAGCACATGCAACAGCAACAACAACAACATTGCTTGGACATTCTAGCAGCCACTGTTGAACGCCTAGCCAGTCGTCTGGATGCTGCTTCTCAGGCGGCTGCTCTGCTTCCCACTCCTGCTCCAGTTCCAGGTCCAGCTGCCGAAATGCATCTACCAGTGTCACCTTGGTTTGCCGGGGATGTCAAGCAATGTTGTGGGTTCCTGAACCATTGCTTTATGCGATTTTCCCTACAACCTGCACAGTTCCCCACTGACCAGGTAAAGACGACTTACATACTCTCCTTGCTAGATGGCTGGGCCCTAGCCTGGGCATCTCCATTTTGGGAGTGAAGCGATTATTTGCTGGGAAAACTCCAAAAATGTATTCACATTTTCCGGCAAGTGTTTGATGAACCAGCACGTCAATCTACAGCTGCAGCCGAGATCCTCCATTTACACCAAGGCTCTTGCCCATTAGTGGACTATGTGGTTGAATTCCACACCCTTGCCTCTGAACTGGGTTTGTGCAGTATCTTTTGGATGGTCTATCATTTTGCATCAAAGATGAGCTGGTGGCCCAGGTCATCCCAGATGATCTAGAGGCCTTGATCGATCTCTCAGGATGCATCGATCACAGACTCCAGCAAAGAGCTCATGAGGTTAAGCCTGCACGGAGACCAGTGCCTCTTGCTCCGTCATTCTCCCGTCCGTTGGCTCTGTCTTCCGAATCTGAAGCGAGGAGCCCATGCAGCTGGGATGCAGCCCACTTTCCTCCGAAGAGAGAAGGCAGCATCGCTCACTAGGCTTGTGCCTTTATTGTGATGGCAAAGGGCACATGTTGACACAGTGCAAGGAGCAGCCAGAAAACTCCCAAGCCTAGATCTCTCTGGGGAGCTGATCCTAGGCTATGTGAATCCTGCTCCCCATTGCACGGTACCAGTATCTCTGGAGTATGCTGGGACCTCATTCTGTACCTTGGCCTTTATATACTCTGGGGCCGGAGGAAACTTTATCCTAGCAGATCTAGTGCAACAACTTCCACTTCCTACTCTGCCACATCTTCTGCCTTTATGAGTATCCTCCATTCATGGGACTCCTCTACCAGGCTGTATTGAAGCTAAGACTTCTCCGTTGACTCTCCATACTGGAGTTCTCCACAAGGAAGAAATCTCTTTCTATATATTAAATAAATCTATACATCAGATAGTGTTGGGACTTACGTGGCTGCAGAAACATTTTCCACACATTTCTGGGACACTTTGCAAATAACCACATGGAGCACGAACTGCTTCGCCGATTGCTTACAAGCACTGCCACGGCCTATCGTTCCACTGTTGACAACTTTCCTCTTGCTACCATCGCAATATATGGACTATTCCAATGTCTTCTTGAAGGAAAAGGCCAAACTACTTCCTGACTCAGAACATTTGACTGTGCCATCAACTTGCTACCTGGTACAACGCCACCCCGTGGAAGGGTGTACCCTTTATCCTTGCCCAAGATCCAAGTGATGTCAAAGTATGTGCAAGAGAACCTTGATAGGGGCTTCATTCGTCCTTCAAACTCCCCAGCAAGAGCTAGGTTTTCTTTGTTGCCAAAAAGGACAGCTCCCTCAGGCCCTACATAGATTACAGGGGTTTAAACGTCATCACATGCCGGGATAGATATCCTCTCCCACTAATCCCCAAACTGTTAGATCGCCTACAAGGCGCTAGAGTTTTCACCAAACTCAATCTCAGAGGAGCATATAATTTAGTGAGGATCAGAAATAGAGATGAGTGGAAAACCGTGTTTAATACGCGTGATGGACAATACGAGTATCTCGTCATGCCTTTTGGATTATGTAACGCACCCACAGTTTTCCAAAATTTAATGAACGAAGTACTCCGAGATATGCTCCATTCTTCAGTGATTGTGTACCTGGATGATGTCCTAATCTATTTGAAAGACCTTCCTACTCAGCGCACACACGTACGTCAAGTTTTACAATGACTCAGGGAGAATCGCTTGTACACTAAGCTCCAGAAGTATACATTTGAACAAGAGTCCCTGACATTTTTGGGATACATTCTGTCAGTCACTGGCTTTCATATGGACCCTGAGAAGATCTCTGCCATCAGGGACTGGTCCCAGCCAGTTGGCTTAAAAGCCCTTCAAAGTTTTTTGGGATTCGCAAACATTTATTGGAATTTTAGCCCTTAGTACTCCCGAAGGATAGAACCCCTTACAGCCTTGATGAAGAAGGGGGCTAATGCTAAACAATGGTCATCAGAGGATCTCAAAGCCTTCCAAGATTTGAAATTAGCTTTCCTATAAGACACATTTTTACACCATCCTGATCCACTCCACCATTTATTGTAGAAGTTGATGCCTCAGATTTGGCGGTAGGAGCGGTTCTCAGTCAAGTTTCCAAAACAGGCGTATCATTAACTTGCTCCTACGTCTCCCAAAGATTCTCCTCTGCAGAAAGGAACTATAGCATCGGGGATAAGGAGATGCTGGCCATTAAAATGGCCCTCGAAGAATGGCGCCAATGGTTGCAGAGGGGCCAGCACCCCATAGTGGTCTACAATGACCATCAGAATTTAGGATATCTGTGTCATGCTCAAAGATTAAATCCTCAGCAAGCATGGTGGTCTTTATTTTTCAGCCGCTTCAATTTCTCCTTGCGGTATCGACCAGCATCTAAGAATATTCAAGCAGACTCCTTGTCTCGAACCTCAGAAGTGGAAGATTCTCCAGCCACACCACAATATATCCTTGATCCCGCACAAGTACTGTTAGCAACCACTGATGTACCCCAAGAGGGTAAGACAGTGGTGCCTCTTCGCTTACGGAAGCGAGTCCTCACTTGGTCCCATGACTCCTTGACAGCAGGACATAATGGAAGAGTGAGAACGTTAGAGCTATTGTCTCACTACTACTGGTGGCCACACGTTAAAAGTGATGTTTGAGACTACGTGGATTCTTGTCACATGAACATAACTACATGCCATACTTGGGTCAGACCAAGAATCATAAGAACATAAGAAATTTCCATGCTAGGTCAGACCAAGGGTCTAACAAGCCCAGCATCCTGTTTCCAACAGAGGCCAAACCAGGCCACAAGAATCTGGAAATTACCCAAACACTAAGAAGAGCCCATGCTACTGATGCAATTAATAGCAGTGGCTATTCCCTAAGTAAACTTGATTAATAGCCGTTAACGGACTTCCCCTCCAAGAACGTATCCAAACCTTTTTTGAACCCAGCTACACTAACTGCACTAACCACATCCTTTAACAACAAATTCCAGAGTTTTATTGTGCGTTGAGTGAAAAAGAATTTTCTCCGATAAGTCTTAAATGTGCTACTTGCTAACTTCATGGAATGCCCCCTAGTCCTTCTATTATTCGAAAGTGAAAATAACCGAGTCGCATCTACTCGTTCAAGACCTCTCATGATCTTAAAGACCTCTATCATATCCCCCCTCAGCTGTCTCTTCTCCAAGCTGAACAGCCCTAACCTCTTCAGCCTTTCCTCATAGGGAAGCTGTTCCATCCCCTTTATCATTTTGGTTGCCCTTCTCTGTACCTTCTCCATCACAACTATATCTTTTTTGAAATGCGGCGACCAGAATTCTACACAGTATTCCAGGTGTGGTCTCACCTTGGAGTGATATAGAGGCATTATGACATTTTCTGTTTATTAGCCATTCCCTTCCTAATAATTCCTAACATTCTGTTTGCTCTTTTGACTGCTGCAGCACACTGAGCCGATTATTTTATTTTTTTTAAATTCCTTATTTATCACTTTTCTAATACAATTGTATCATAAAGTATAAAGGAAACATGTTACAGTACATTAATATGAAACAATATCATATTCAATTTATCAATTCATGAAAATTTAAATTCTAATGTAGTAACCAATTCTCATTTTAATATAGCCTTAGGAGACAACTTTCAAGGACTTTGTAGGAAATAATTGATTAATACGGCTTAACCTGAAAAGGGAGCTGATAATCTCCTTTATTCCCCTGAAGTTACAGTATTCCCTGCAGGGCTTTGAGAATCTAAATAAAGCCTTAATTGCTCTGGGGAAAAGAAAATAAAAGTATCTGCTTCTTTTTTTATGATACACTTACCAGGATATCTAAGCAAAAAAGTAGCCCCCAAAGATATCACATCCTGCCTCATATTCAAGAAACTCTTCCGTCTTTCCTGGGTTATCTTTGAACTGTCCGGAAACATACAAATCTTACTGCCATGAAACAATGTATTTAAATTCTTAAAGTATGATATCATTAACCTACTAATATCTTGTTCCATTATCAAGGAAATTAGGAGAGTAGAGAAGTCAATAATCTGAATGGCAGAAGATTCAAGAAAGTTAGTGAGATTTTGTAGATCCATAGGGGGTACAGCCTGTTCATTTGAAAGATTTTGCCCTAAAAGGAAATATGCCTTACTTATTGGTGGAAATTGAGCTTCAGGTAAAAGAAGAACTTCAGCAAAATATCTTTTTAGGGTGGTAATAGGCATTTTCCACATAACTCTAGGAAATTGATTAGTCTTAAATTTAGACGGCGGTTCCAATTCTCCAACAGTTCAAGCCTTCTAGAGAGAGCAGCTCTATCTTGTATAGTAGCCATGTTGAATTCTTTAAGTTGTGAAATTTCGGTTTCTACTTTTCCCACTGATGTTTGAAGCAGAGTCAGGGTATTATCTTGAGTAAGAATTTTATTATTAACTTGTAAATCAAACAAATCCAGCTTAGTATTGCAATCACAAACTGCTAATGTTAGCCCCGCAGATAGTTCCCATAAGGTTTCAAGGGTAACGACTGCTGGCCTTACCAGAGCTTCAGGTCGGGCACCCGATGTTGAGGGGGTCAATTCGGAGGTTGCAGATGAAATTGCTAATTCAGCGTGGGTTAGCATTTGTCCCCACGCTGAATCCTCTCCATTTCCTGGTTCCTCAAAACTCGCAGTCGCTTCTCCCAGCAGTCCTGCCGCTGTGACCTCATCAGTCCGCGCTGACTGCTGTGCGTCAGGGGTCGAAGTTCCTCTGGCTGCCGGTGGACGTGTATCGGGAGGGCTGAGGGAAACCTCGGTCCCAGGTGAATTTGCCTCTCCTCCAGGCGTTTTCACAACGGGATTCGCCACCTCGATTTGTGCAGCTCCCTGGGCGAGGAAAGACATTATTAGAGCCTGCTCCGATAATTGGGTAGGTATAGAGGGGAAAACCCTCACCTTCCCTTTTCTCTTCGGAGGCATCTTAGGAAAAATTTCTCAGGAATAGGAGCAGCACTTTTCCATGCATCTAATCAGGATGCCATCTTAGCTCGATATCATATGAGCCGATGATTTTAAAGTATTATCCACTGTGATGCCTAGATCTTTTTCCTGGGTAGTAGTTCCTAATATGGAACCTAACATCGGGAAACTACAGCAAGGGTTATTTTTCCCTATATGCAACACCTTGCACTTGTCCACATTAAATTTCATCTGCCATTTGGATGCCCAATCTTCCAGTCTTGCAAGGTCCTCCTGTAATGTATCACAATCCGCTTGTGATTTAACTACTCTGAATAATTTTGTATAATCTACAAATTTGATAACCTCACTCGTATTCCTTTCCAGATCATTTATATATATAAATTGAAAAGCACTGGTCCAAGTACAGATCCCTGAGGCACTCCACTGTTTACACTTTTCCACTGAGAAAATTCTACCGGTTCTTTATCCACATGTTTATTATCCCTTCAAAAAAAATGAAGCAGATTTGTTAAGCAAGACTTCCCTTTGGTAAATCCATGTTGACTGTTTTCCATTAAACCATGTCTTTCTATATGCTCTATGATTTTGATCTTGAGAATAGTTTCCACTATTTTACCCAGCACTGAATTCAGGCTCACTGGTCTATAGTTACCCAGATTGCCCCTGGAGCTTTTTTTAAATATTGGGGTTACATTGGCCACCCTCCAGTCTTCAGGTATTTATTATTATTTATTTTTAATTTTTATATACCGACATTCTTGTATAATATACAAATCATACCGGTTTACATTAAAACAGGAGATGCAGGAAAAAAAGTTACCTTTGTCAAATACATTTAACATTAATAACAATGAAAATTGTTAACAAGGGATAACAACTAAGAAAAACATGGAGAAAGGTAAACAAAAGTGGAAGAAACATAGAAGTTAAAAAGAAAAAAACGAAAAAAGGTAGCACCAAGGGTTGCACGAAGGGGTGCACAAAGGGGAGTGCCAGGTACAATGGATGATTTTAATGATAGGTTACAAAATTTAACTAATAGATCTGAAATTTTTGAGTTCCTTCAGTACCCTAGGATGCATACCATCCAGTCCAGGTGATTTCCTACTCTTTAGTTTGTCAATCTGCTACTCTTTACTTTGTCAAGCCCAGCATCCTGTTTCCAACAGTGGCCAATCCAGGCCATAAGAACCTGGCAAATAGCCAAAAACTAAATCTATCCCATGTTACTGTTGCTAGTAATAGCAGTGGCTATTTTCTAAGTCAAATTAATTAATAGCAGGTAATTGACATCTCTTCCAAGAACTTATCCAATAGGGATGTGCAGAGGGATGCCATACATTGCATTCAGGATTCAGATTCATCGGGGGACAGATACATTGCATTCGGCTGAATAGCACCCTGATACGTTAATCCGTCGATTTCTATTCGTTCCCCTGCTAAAATTAAATTAACTACAACCCCCCACCCTCCTGATCCCCCCAAGACTTACCAAAACTCCCTGGTGATCCAGTGGGGGGTCCGGGAGCCATCCCCTGCACTCACACCCTCAGCTGCCATTTCAAAATGGCATCGATAGCCTTTGACCTACTATGTCACAGGGGCTACCGGTGCCATTGGTCAGCCCCTGTCACATGGTAGGAGCACAAGATGGCGCCGATGGCCATGTGACAGGGGCTGACCAATGGCACCAGTAGCCTCTGTGACTCACTTATCAACAAACTTCATTGTGGATTTACCCCTGTCTGAAGGAAAGCAGGTCATTTGGGTTACTGTAGACAGGTTCTCCAAAATGGCTCACTTTGTGCCTCTCACAAAGCTTCATACCTCGCCCGAACTTGCACAACTCTTCACTAAACATATCTTCAGGTTGCATGGATTACCACAGCATATAACTTCAGATCGTGGATCCCAGTTTACCGCTAAATTCTGGAGAGCCTTATGCAAGAGGTTTGATATTCAACTAGACTTCCCGACAGCTTTTCACCCTCAAGGCAATGAACAAGCTGAGCGAAATAATCGATCACTAAAGTTATTTCTACTCTCTTTCATTTGGGGAAAGACAGGATAACTGGGTGGCTTTACTTCCTTGGGCAGAGTTCTCATACAACCACCATACTCATTCTGCTACAGGAGTCTCTTTGTTCAAGCTAGTCTTTGGAAAACAGCCCAAGCCACCATTAATGCTTCCTCTCATGGTACATTCTCCAGCAGCTCAGCATTGCAACTCCGTTCCCTTTGGGAATCCATGCAAAGTAATCTGAAAAAAGCCGCTAACTCTGCTAATAAGGAGGCAGATAAGCATCAAAGCAATGCTCCTAAGTTCCATTCTGGGGACCGACTATGGGTGAGAACCCACCATATATGGCTCTAAGTTCCTTCTATGTGTATGGCTTCTAAATATATTGGACCCAAATAAAAGAAGAGAGGCGATCCATAAAAGCTGTAATGGAGTCAACAAAAGAGATAGATGCTGAATGTCCTTTAAAAGCATTTATTGTAGTGGAGGCATCTATCTCTTTTGTTGACTCCTAAATATATTGGACCTTTTGTAGTCTCAGAACAAGTTGGGATGGTGTCCTATCGCCTATGGCTCCCTTCAACTCTCCGCATACACAACGTATTCCATGTTTCCCTGCTCAAGCCATTAGTCCTCTCTCGATTTCACAAAGCTCCACTCGAGGCCAAGAAGACTGTGGCTGGTGCAGACATCATCCATCAAGTATAAGGCATTCTCGACGTTCATTTTCACCATTGATGGTGGAAGTATCTAATAGCATGAGAGGGCTTCGGCCCGGAGGAGAACACGTGGGAACCAACCTCCAATATCTTGGACAAGACTCTTCTCCATCAATTCCATCAATATAATCCTAGCATATCTAGAACCCCAGGGAAGGGGCATAAGAGGGGGGTACTGTTAAGAATGCAGGCTGCAGACGGCCACAGAAAGTCGCCCTCTCACCTCTCAACGGTTCCTCTCAGCCGCGGCTCACTCCGCTCCATCCAGGGGCCTTCTCTTGGCATCCTAGCCACGAGGAGGATGCCGACTGCTCTCCTGGCCTGGCTCCGCGCCTTAGACATGCACAAGCTTCTCTCTGCGGCATTTAAAGGGGCCATGGCGGGAAACCTCGGCCCGGCCCCTAAATTCCCATCATCAGCTGTGGACTATAAAAGGAACTCCCAGTGCACAGCTACTTTGCCTTGCAACGTGGTTCACTCTTCAAGTATCTAATTGCTGATCCTGCTTGTTCCAGATTCCGTGTTCCTGATCCAGTTCCTGCTTGCTCCTACCTTGGTGTTCCTGATCCAGTTCCTGCCTTCCTGCTCTAGTTCCTGTTCCACCTCAGCTTTTCTTCCTGGTTCCTGACTTCAGCTTGACTTCTGGTATTCCTTGTCTGCTGCCCGTCCTGATCCTTGGCTTGTCCCTGGTTTTCGCTAGTTCACTGCCTGCCCCAACTGCTGGTCCACATTCTCGTCTTGCACCTCTGCTGCCTGCCATGACCTCTGGACTTCCTCTGGCTCCGTCTCACTTCAGCCTGCCTCGACTCGGATAGTTCACCGGATTACTCCTGGCCTGTTCCGCCTCCCGGCTATGAGGTCGCTGCTGGTCTTCCTTCAGCGAATCTTCTCCATCCACTAGCTGGTTCAAGGGTCTACAAATCCCAACAGGCTTATTGGTTAAGGGTAGTAACCGCCATACCAGCAAGCTACTCCCTTGCCTGTTATTTCATTTCCCTCCTCTAGCCTTTAGGGATCCACAGTATTTATCCTATGCCCTTTTGAAATCTTTCACCATTTATGTCTTCACCACCTCTTCCAGAAGGGCATTCCAGGCATCCACCACCCTTTCCATGAAGAAATATTTCATGACATTGATTCTGAGACATCCTCCCTGGCATTTCATCTCTTGGCCCCTAGTTCTACTGATCTCCTTCCTACAGAAAAGATTTGTTGTTGATCATGCATCATTAAAACCCTTCACATATCTGAAGGTCTGTATCGTATCTCCCCTGCTACTTCTCTCCTCCAGGGTATACATATTTAGGTCCTTCAACCTCTCCTCATAAGTAATTTTATAGAGTCCTCCCACCATTTTGGTCACCCTACTCTGGACCGCCTCCATCCTGTCTCTGTGCCTCTTGAGATATGGTCTCCTGAACTAAATAGGTGAGCCCTCACCAAGGACCTGTATAATTGGATTATCACTTCTTTATTCTTACTAGATATTCCTCTCTCTATGCCGCCTAGCATTCTTCTGGCTTTAACTATTGCCTTGTCACATTGCTTCTCCATCTTCAGATTGATAGACACTATCACCCCAAAGTCTCTCTCCTGATCTGTGCACAGCAGCCCTTCATCCCCCATTTCATACAGTTCTTTTGGATTATTATACTGCAGATGCATGTCTCTGCACTTCTTGGCACTAAATCCCAGGTGCCATATCTTCAACCACTCTTCAAGCTTTCTTAAATCTCATCTCATTCTCTACACTCCTTCTGGCATGTCAGTAGTGTAGTCAGGTGAAGCAGTGGTAAAAAACAGGAGGTGAGTCGGTACAATAAGCAAGGTAGACATGTACACAGGAGCAGGAATGAATACCAGGATCAGTAACAGGAACACAGGTGAATCAGGAACCAGGAACATGGAAGAAACACAGAAACAAGCAACTAATGGCACGACTAGTGTGGAGACCTATTGCTAAGGCAGGGATTCCCGCTGTGGCCTCTTTAAAAGAAGAACTGATGCACATGTGCACACCTAGGGAGGGGAGCGGTGTCTCCCCGCGGAGCTGGGACATCTGCTGCGGAGCTGGGAGCATGGGAAGTGGCCCGGGGTCGGAGGCAGTGGCCCCCAGCCGCAAGAGAAGCAGAGCCAGGTTCTGGAGCAGGCAAACAGGGGAAAGGGGGCCTGGCAGCGGGCCTACTGTGGTCGGCACACGCAACAATACCTTGCAGAATGTAACTTCTACTATGATTGCTCAATGTGTTAGCTAGTATAGCTGTGTTTAAAAAAGGATTGGATAAGTTCTTGGAGGAGAAGTCCATTACCTGCTATTAATTAAGTTGACTTAGAAAATAGCCACTGCTATTACTAGCAATGGTAACATGGAATAGATTTAGTTTTGGGGTACTTGCCAGGTTCTTATGGCCTGGATTGGCCACTGTTGGAAACAGGATGCTGGGCTTGATGGACCCTTGGTCTGACCCAGTATGGCATTTTCTTATGTTCTTATGTTTTTTCTTTCATGTCATTTTTTGCTTGATTTCATTGTTAAATTGTTTGTTGGGTTTTGTTTTTTATTTTTTCCTGATTTTGTAGTTAGTGCATACTAAGTCCAGTTAGCACACACAAACAGAACTTAGTGTACATTAATATGAAACTAAAAACAATATGTATATTTTGAAATTATTCTTTTTATTTTGTGGTTCCAACGAAATAAAATGAATGCACATCCCTAACTTCTACCTCCACAATCATAATCCCCACTTGTAATCCTGTTTGCTTGCTACTTGTCGCTCTGAAGTATGAAGTGGTTTATCTTTTCAGAATATTATATGTATTTATGTATCTATGAGGCATGTAAATTAGTGTGGCTTTCTTTATATAATATTGCTGCTTAAGGTTTTAAAGTAAACCAGACCAAGAAGAAATATTTACTACAAGGATCTAGTAAGATGCTACCAATCAAGCTCCCCTGAAATTTTCTAAATTATTGTTTTGTTTTCTAGTGAAAAATAATGACTTGGAAAACAAGGGAGAGGAGCCAAAATGGTAGCTTAGCCCAAGCACTGCTCTGCCCGCTCGCTATTTCTTACTGATTTTTTTCCTTGTTTCTGTGTTTTAAAATGCCCGTGAAGAGGAAGGGGAAAGTTATAACCTACCCCTCGGTTTCTTCATCCTTATCTGGGCAGAAAACGATTCTGCAGTGCATGGGAGCAGCATTGCAATCAAGGGTTCATGTCCCAGCTGCCATGGCAGGAGGAGGAGAGCCCGCCCTGGCTTCAGAGGAAGTGCTGCTGAGCTCCCTGGATGAACGTTATCCGCTGGCAACATGGTTAACCATGCCACTACACTCTGCGTGGAACCCTGAAAAAGGATTCCAAGCAGCGGAGTCTGAGGGAGCAGCAGTATTGGATTCTCCCATGTCTGGCTCTTCTTATAGAAACATAGAAATGATGGCAGAAGAAGACCAAACGGCCCATCCAGTCTGCCCAGCAAGCTTTCACACTTATTTTTCTCATACTTATCTGTTACTCTGACTGCTGAGGTCAGGGCCCTTATTGGTAACTTTTTGGTTCTAATTTCCTTCCACACCCACCATTGATGAAGAGAGCAGTGCTAGAGCTGCATCAAAGTGAAGTATCAAGCCTAATTGGTTAGGGGTACTAACCACTGCAATAAGCAAGCTAATCCCACGCTTATTTGTTTACACAGCCTGTGCAATTTAGTCCTTGTTGGTAGTTGTCTGAATGTAAATCCTCTTATCTTCATTCCCCCCTGCCATTGAAGCAGAGAGCTACATTGGATATGCATTGAAAGTGAAGTATCAGGCTTTTTTGGTTTGGGGTAGTAACCTCCACAACAAGCAAGCTACTCCCATGCTAATTTGGGAATGCAAATCCTTTTTCCCACATTTGCTGTTGAAGCATAGAGCAATGTTGGAGTTGCATTAACTGTGTGTATGTTTATTGAATAAGGGTATTAATCACCAGGTAGTAGCTGTCATTCCCACAAGCCATCCCCATGCCTCTTCTCTTCATTCACATCCTCAAGGCTTTATGGATCCACAGTGTTTATCCCACACCCCTTTGAAATCATTCACAGTTTTGGTCTTCACCATTTCCTCCGGAAGGGCATTCCAGGCATCCACCACCCTCTCCGTGAAGAAATACTTCCTGACATTGGTTCTGAGTCTTCCTCCCTGGAGTTTTAAATCATGACCCCTAGTTCTGCTGATATTTTTCCAATGGAAAAGGTTTGTCGTTGACTTTGGATCATTACAACCTTTCAAGTATCTGAAAGTCTGTATCATATCACCCCTGTTCCTCCTTTCCTCCAGGGTATACATATTTAGATTCTTCAATCTCTCCTCATAAGTCATTCGATGGAGACCCTCCACCTTTTTGGTTGCCCTTCTCTGGACCGACTCCATCCTGTCTCTGTCCCTTCAGAGATATGGTCTACAGAACTGAGCGCAGTTCTCCAGATGAGGCCTCACCAAGGACCTGTACAAGGGGATAATCACTTCCATTTTCTTACTTGATATTCCTCTCTCTATGCAGTCCAGCATTCTTCTGGCTTTAGCTATCACCTTGTCACATTGTTTTGCCGACTTCAGATCGTTAGACACTATTACCCCAAGGTCTCTCTCCTGCTCCGTTTATGATTAAACATCTACATGGAAATTTTAAAAAGAAACTTGCACCAAGAGATAACATCCTAGGTTTCAATAGAAGGAATTGTTTTCTCCTTAATTGAGTGGTATGGGATACATCTGGGAATAATTGCATTTTTTGTCCACAGAAATAGAAGTTTTTATTTTTAAAGTATTTCTGCAGTATCAGATTTTTATCTCTTTCACTGCAGAATGACACTAACAATGTTGCTCTTAAAGGAATATCATCTATTGATGATTCTAAAAATGAAGTCAAATTAGGAGATTCCTGTTGGACTAGATTCATTTCTTCCCCCCTTCTTGAGACCTTGATCTGGTTTTAGGTATGCAATAAATTTTGGATATACTCTTTTCATCAATTATTGGAATAGATAGAATTTCCACAAGATGGGGCGGATTTTCAGAGCCCTGCTCGCCTAAATCCGCCCAAAACCGGGCGGATTTAGGCGAGCAGGGCCCTGCGCGCCGGTGAGCCTATTTTACATAGGCCTACCGGCGCGCGCAGAGCCCCAGGACTCGCGTAAGTCCCGGGGTTCTCCGAGGGGGGCGTGTCGGGGGTGGGCCCGGTCGTCGCGGCGTTTAGGGGGCGTGTCGGCAGCGTTTTGGGGGCGGGTACGGGGGCGTGGCTACGGCCCGGGGCGGTCCGGGGGCGTGGCCGCGCCCTCCGTACCCGCGCCCAGGTCGCGTCCCAGCGCGCAACAGGCCTGCTGGAGCGCGGGGATTTACTTCTCCCTCCAGGAGGCGTAAATCCCCGGAGAAAGGTAAGGGGGGGGTGTAGACAGGGCCGGGCGGGTGGGTTAGGTAGAGGAAGGGAGGGGACGGTGAGGGGAGGGCGTTAGAGGATTCCCTCCAAGGCCGCTCCGATTTCGGAGCGGCCTTGGAGGGAACGGGGGTAGGCTGCGCGGCTCGGCGCGCGCTAGCTATACAGAATTCATAGCCTTGCGCGCGCCGATCCAGGATTTTAGTGGATATGCGCGGCTCCGCACGTATCTACTAAAATCCAGCGTACTTTTGCTTGCGCCTGATGCGCCAGCAAAAGTACGCCTATTCGCGTTTTTTGAAAATCTACCCCGATATTTTTTAAGCAGCTCATAGGCTGATAACACAGTGGTCTTACAATTATGAGTAATAGAGTTCCCTCCACACATCCCCCAATGTTATATTCTGAGGGTCACAAGTTTCTGGATTCAAATTTACTTCTAAAGATGGTTCTTGTAAACCCAAGGAACCAGTACCTGCCTGTCACCCTACATTCTCCATATTCCCAATTAAATTGGGCAATATAGAGCTAATAGCTTCCACATTCCTCTGAATCACATCTTGGGGGATAGCTCCGGGTACTTCCATCTGGTTTTGAGGTGACTGCAAACGGCTGGGACTAGAGATCCAGATGAAAGGAAATCTCAGGTATAGAATTTCTGGTTGATAGACTCACCCTCCTGGCCACATGAGAGTCCATAGGTCCCCTTGTTACTGTCCCGGCTGGAGATGAAGTCCAAACTTTTGCTTTACTTTTCCTACCCATATATTTGTAGGAAACAGAAAAAAGAAAAATCTTTAGGAGGGGTACCCCCTTTTGGTGTGCGGCTTTGGCTGCTCACCAGTGGCTGCGTGCTGCACTTCCCTGGATTTAATCTGGCAGTTGGGCCCCGGTTGATGATGTCACCGGGGTCGGCACAAGGGCGGGACCAACGTTCTTCCTGGGCTCTGGCAATGGAGCCTTGATGCAGTCCTCAAATCTGCCTCTCCAATGAGAGGCTTCTCTCCTCAGGCTCTTCCGAGTAAGTAGCCGTACTTCCCCGAATTTAACCTGGCAGTCGAGCCCCGGTTGATGACATCACTGGGGTCGGCACAAGGGCGGGACCAGTGTTGTTCCTGGGCTCCAGCAATGGAGCCTTGATGCAGTCCTCAAACCTGCCTCTCCGATGAGAGGCTTCTCTCCCCAGGCTCCTCCGAGTAAGTAGCTGCACTTCCCGAATTTAACCTGGCAGTCGGGCCCCGGTTGATGATGTCACCGGGGTCGGCACAAAGGCAGGACCAGCATTTTTCCTGGGCTCCGGCAATGGAGCCGTGATGCAGTCCTCAAACCTGCCTCTCTGACGAGAGGTTTCTCTGCCCAGGCTCCTCCCGATTTATGACTTTTCTACAAAAAAATGCTTTTCCTTGTCTGGTTCTCCACTTGCATACTTCTCCTGCTTCAATGCTGACCCATTCAGTCAATTTGCTTTATTTGTTTTGGCAGGATGTGCATATCTCATGAATGGAAAGTAGGTGCAAAAAACACATGGTACACACATATATATGTGTGGGTGCCTACATACATGCATACATCTGTTTTGCACACCTACTCTCCATTCGCAAGATATGTGCATACTGCTGAAACAAATGAAATTAATCAACCAGCTGCTACCTCATTCGTGCACTGTTTTATTGCTATAGTTTCTAGTCATACTGCTGCTGTTTTCAATGTGCCATTGATTTGAATGGAAAACATATAACAATGAAACACAAATTTTCATGTAAATTTATGGAGACCCTACATTCATTTAAAGGGTCCATAAATGAAACAATAATAGTCGATTTATTGCATTTTATCCATTTGTTTCAAGTAAATGCACATGTCTGGTAAAAACAGTAACTGAATTTAAGGAAGCATAAGCACAAAGATCCCTAGTTTCAAAGAACTGAAGGAAAAGCCAGAGATCAACTGGTGAATATGACACTGCAACAAGAAATAAATTAGATATACTAGATGGGCCTTATGATCTTCATTTGCCAACATTTTCTTTGTTTCTATGTTTAATATAATAATATAGAAAAGAGAAGAATAGGGTATCACAAAACAGGATTCAATTACTGTGAAAGATTCAGTCCAAAGTTTATTATGTCAAAAATGAACCAAAGATATCACAACATAAGGAGCAAAGTGTTGTGGTTCCTGGCTATGGCCGGTGCCCCCTACCTCTTCCAACACGGTGTGAGTGCTCCTGCAGTTGGCGCGGCAAGCTCCTCACCGGAGCTGGCCAGCCATGGGCCTCTCATGTGACTTTAAACTTTGCTGTCCTCTTTCCAGTGGGTCTCCTCCTAGGTGCACGCGCGGAAGATCCTGCCTCTTAAAGAGGCTGCGGCTGGAAACTTCAGCCCGGCCCCGATGGATGATGTCAGGACTGATGGTATTTAAACCCTGCCTCAGTCCCCAGATCTTCACCTTGGCAACAGGTCCACCTCCTCGGAATGCTAATTGCTGTTCATGATGTCTTCAAGTTCCTGTCTTCTGTTCTTGATCCTGGTCCTGGTCCTCATCCTGTTCTAGGCTCCTGAGTCCTGTTCTGGTGGTCCCAGTTCCTGAGTTCCTGCCCATTCCAGTGTTCCTGTCTCCATTCCTCTCCTCGTCCTCCAGTTCCTGAGCTTCTATCCTCAGCTTGATCTCCTGGTTCTGACTTCAGCTTGCTTCCTCATCTCTGCTCGTCTGCTTCCCACCTTGACCCTTGGTCTGGTTCCTTGTCTTGCTTGTCTGCCACCTGCCCTGGATCTTCAGACGGAACACTCATTCTGCTCCTTTGCTGCCAACCATGACCCAGACTCTTGACTTCATCTCTGCCTGCCGCTGCTCCATCTCCATTGAGGTGAACCCGCACCTAAGACCTGCCGGCCCTGGCACCCAAGGGCTCAATCTGAGGGGAATGAGGGCTGGTATAGGTGAAGTTCCAGTTAGGTTGTCCTCACCTGCACTGCCAGCTGGTGACAAGGACCATTGGTGGCTGTCCCTCAGTGGTAGTACCAATCTCATCCCGGTCCATGGGTCCACAGCTTCAACAGTTTGCCAAGGCCATGGACCCAGTGGAAATGTCTGGTCTTCAGGCCATTCCAGGTCTGGCCCAACATTTGCAGCATCAACATCAATACCTGGATGTCTTGGCAGCCACGGTCGAGTGCCTGACGAAACACCTGGATTCTTCACCCATGCTTGGGTCCTCTGCTCCTCCTCTGGCAATTTCTTTGTAACCGTCTACTGTCTTTCATCTGCATGCATGCTCCTCCTCTATATGCAGGGGATCCAAAGCAGTGCCATGGGTTTTTGAACCACTGTTTCATGAGGTTCTCCCTCCAACCCACACAATTCCCCAGCGACCACATTAAAACCACATTAATTCTCTCCTTGCTGGATGGCAAGGCTCTAGCTTGGGCTTATCCATTGTGGAAGCACAGGGATTCCATCCTTGGAGATCTGCCCTGGTTCATTCAAACTTTCTGGAAGGTGTTCAACGAGCCAGGACACTAGTCTACCACCGCCTCCGAGCTTCTTCACCTCCACCAGGGTTCCCGTACTCTGTCCAAGTATGCTGTGGAGTTCCACACCCTGGCCTCAGAACTAGGATGGTGAGAAGATAGTCTGCGGAGTATTTTTCTCATGGCCTCAAGAATAAAGGACAAATTGGCCACCCAGGAGTTGCCCAAGGAACTGGAGGCACTCATTAACCTAGCAGGCTTAATTGTTGCCTTCAGCAATGCTTGAGAGAGCTTAAGCCGGGACATTGGGTGGTTCCTTTGGCTCCATCCTTTTCTCAGCTTCTGGTCTCTCCTACCACCTCCAAAGCTTCACCGGTTCACAGCGAGGAGACCATGCAAATTGGCCAAAGCCACCTAACTACAGAGAAGAAGCAGTGGCATAGATCCTTTGGTCTTTGTTGTATTGTGCCAGTAAGGGGCATCTACTAGTCCAATGCCCGGAACGTCCAGGAAACTCTCGAGCCTAGATGTCACAGGGGAGCTGACCTTAGGCTGCATCGATCTCGCTCCCCAATGCATGGTACCAGTGACTCTCCAGTTTTCCGGGGGACCCTTCACAACTCTGGCCTTCATTGACTCTGGGGCCAGAGGGAACTTTATTCTGGCTGAACTAGTGAGTCAACTGCAACTTCCTGTGGTCTTCTGCACACCTCCGCTGCTGGTCTCCTCCATCCAGGGAGACCCTCTACCAGGATGAGTCACCTCCTGAACTGCTCCCGTGACTCTCTGCTCCAGGGTGCTTCATGAAGAGGAGATATATTTCTTCATCCTTGAAATAGCCATCCACCTGGTGGTATTAGGACTTCCATGCTGGCAGAAACACTGTTTTTCCATCAACTGGGAGACCCTACAAGTTGCTGCCTGGGGTTCCAATTATTTTTCCATCTGCCTTCGGGAGATGCCCCATCCTCAGCTCCTGCTTGCCACTACCACTCTGCCTCTACCGTCGCAGTAAGCAGGCTACGCCAATGTGATTTCTAAAGAAAAGGCGGAGACCCTTCTGGAGCACCAATCCTTTGATTGCACAATCAATCTCTTGCCCGACACAGTGCTACCTCGTGGTTGTGTATACCCATTATCGCTACCTGAGACTCAAACAATGTCCCAATACATCCATGAGAACTTTGAGAGGGGTTTCATAAATCCTTCCATGTCCCCAGCAGGAGCAGGGTTCTTTTCATGGCCAAGAAGGATGGTTCATTAAGGTCATGCATTGACTATCGGGAGCTCAATACCATTATTTACCGGGACCTTTATCTGCTCCCGCTCATTCCAGATCTATTGGACCATCTTCAAGGAGCTAAGATCTTCACAAAGCTGGACCTTCACGGGGCTTACAATCTGGTCCACATCAAGCCCAGGGATGAATGGAAGACCACCTTTAATACGTGTGATGCCATTATGAGTACCTAGAATAGAGATGTGCTTCGGGTAAAAATGTTGTGTCGGGCTTTGTTTCAGGGCCCCCCATGGGAATTTCATTTTTCCCTTGGTTCAGTGGGTTTTTTTTCGGGGGTCCAAATGTTCAGGTTAGTGCACACCATCGGGAGTTAAACAGGCATAAAATTAAAAATTGATGACAAAACATACACAATAAAAAACCATAAAAATAAAGACCTACCAACAACAGCACAGAATAAACTTCAATTGGAGGCTGAATATTTTTAGATTATCTTGAAGATGGAAATCCTATGGCAGTGAGTTCCATAAAGAAGGGTTTATCTGGTTGTAGTCAAAAGGGCAAGATGAACAGAAGGAATGTCTGATAGTCCATGTTAGGATGATCTTAAATCTCAGGTTGACTTATAAATCCTTAAGAGAGCATTAGACCAAGATGGAGAGTCAGGACTCAGCAATTTAAAGGAGGTCATTAGGGATGTGAATCGTTTTTGAACGATTAAAATTATCATCAGATAATTTTAAAATCGTCCAAAATCGTTAGAGTGCACGATACAATACAAATGCCCGCGATTTATCGTCAGGGGCAGTTGTATTGTATCGTTAAATAGGACACTGGAATTATTTGGGGGAGGACGGGAAAACCGGCACACCAAAACAACCCTAAAACCCACCCCGACCCTTTAAAACAAATCCCCCACCCTCCCGAACCCCCCCAAAATGTTTTAAATTACCTGGGGTCCAGTGGGGGGGGGGGGGGTCCCGGCGTGATCTCCCACTCTCTGGCCATGGCTGCGTTAAGAGAAATGGCGCCGGTGGCCCTTTGCCATTATCATGTGACAGGGCAAAGGTAGCGCCGGCGCCATTTTGGTTCCTGGCTCCCAACGTCACGCATGCAGGAGATCACTCCCGGACCCCCGCTGGACCCCCAGGGACTTTTGGCCAGCTTGGGGGGGCCTCCTGACCCCCACAAGACTTGCCAAAAGTCCAGCGGGGGTCCGGGAGCGACCTCCTGCACGCCGGCCGTCCAATGCCAGGACTCAAAAAGGCGCCGATCGCCTTTGCCCTCACTATGTCACAGGTACCGATGGTCGGCCCCTGTGACATAGTGAGGGCAAAGGCGATCTGCTGCCAGTATTCAAAATGGTGCCGATCGCCTTTGCCTTCACTATGTCACAGGGGCTGACCGTCGGTACCTGTGACATAGTGAGGGCAAAGGCGATTGGCGCCATTTTGAGTCTTGGCATTGGCCGGCCGGCGTGCAGGAGGTCGCTCCCGGACCCCCGCTGGACTTTTGGCAAGTCTTGTGGGGGTCAGGAGGCCCCCTCAAGCTCGCCAAAAGTCCCTGGGGGTCCAACGGGGGTCCCAGAGCTACCTCCTGCACTCCGGCCGTCTGATGCCAGGACTCAAAATGGCGCCGATAGCCTTTGTCCATACTATGTCACAGGGGCTACCGGTGCCATTGGTCAGCCCCTGTCACATGGTAGGAGCACAAGATGGCGCCGATGGCCATGTGACAGGGGCTGACCAATGGCATCGGTAGCCCCTGTGACAAAGGCTATCGGCGCCATGATGAACCCGGCACCGAGGTTGTGAGTGCAGGGGATGGCTGCCAGACCCCCCGCTGGACCACCAGGGAGTTTTGGTAAGTCTTGGGGGGGTTCAGGAGGGTGGGGGGTTGTTTAAAATTTTATTTAGGTGGCCGTATAATTCGGTGAATATTCGTGGGGAATCACTATACGTTTTGCTTCCCCACGAATACTACGAATAGTGCAGTATACGTTGCGGATCACCAATATGGTGAAAACGAATGCACACCCCTAGCAGACACTGTCCGTTCTTCCTTGTTCCTGTCTTCAGCTCCAGCTCCAGCTTCGGACCCTGCCTTCAGCTCCAGCTCCAGCTCCGGCTCCGGCTCCAGCTCCAGATCCTGTCTTCAGCCCCAGCTCCAGCTTCGGACCCTGTCTTCAGCTCCAGCTCCAGCTTCAGATCCTGTCTTCAGCTCCAGTTCCAGCTCCGGATCCTGTCTTCGTTCCAACGTCTGGATCAGATTCTGTCTCCAGTTCCAGTTCCAGGTTCTGCTTCAGTTCCAGTCCCAGACCTTCCTGTTCCTCCCGGCTTGCTTCTCCGGTGTGACTTCTTCCTGTTTCCGATTCTACTCGCCTGCCGCCTGCCCTGACCTCGGATCGTCTCTTCAGAGTGCTGCTCGCCTAAGTCCCAGCGGTCCGGGCTCCTCCCGGGGGAGCTTCGGGCTTCCAGGGTGAAGCCTTCTTTGTCCATCGCCTAAGTCCCAGCGGCTCGGATCCTCAAGGGCTCCTCCCGGGGGGATTCGGGCTTCCAGGGTGAAGAGCTCCACTTCGCTGACCAGTATCCGCCTCCCGGCCTGTACCCTCTCCACGGATACTCCATCTACCATCACTCTCTCTCTCCATTAGGGCGGCTCAAGGGTCCACTACTACCCACACAACAGTAACCAGTTGAAGGGAAGAAAGAGTTAATTGATATTGAGAAGATAATTTATGGGAGGAAAAAGAAAGAGAATGCTTTGTCTCAAGAGTGGAAAGGTCATGCAAAATCAGTTTTTTCAAAGGCTAAAATGATGGGATTGGGTGGTACAGGAAGGGGTGGGAAACAATAATATACAGATTATATTATATTTAAATCCTTCCAAAAATTAAGCTTAGTATAACAGCATGAGGTATCAAGATGTCCCAATAACATGTTAACAATTAAATAATAAAACAACCTCTTAGGCTCATGAATATCTTTCAAATAACTATTTACATCATAATTACCTATTTTATTACCCAATTCACTAAGGGTTTTTCCCATAGACACAAAATGAGAGAAAAGCCTATTTGAATCTGGCCCTTCTTTTTGCTAAAGAATTCTCAAGTAACAAAAGAAAAAAGCTGTCAGACAAATTCAATATTAATGAACTGAGCCTTCAAATTAATTAACCAGAATTGATCCACCAATTAAACTTCTGAAAAAAATCTAGAAGAGCTTGGAATGCTTGTTAGGACATCCTAATTGACCAGCTCTTTAGATTGTATATGAAAGTCTGTGGTTCAATTTATAAAATAACTTTGAAAATTAGCTGAGTGCAGAATGAGAAGAGCCCAGCTACTGGAACCTCTTTGCTAATGGCAGGGAGGAATTCAGATGTTTAATATGATCTTTACTGCTAATATCAATAACAAATAACTTAGTTTCATTTTTTTTACTGCAGATATACCAAATTGAAAATCAATCTTTTCCCTATAGAAGTTAATTTTAAAGAATCTACGTTGCTGCAATATACACACACATTTCAGTGTATGTGTTTCTTGTAGCTAATTTCCAATAATGTGTCCAGTGCTTTTACATATTGTTCAATGTGTCTATAGGAAAGACATAATATGGGCAGCATCATTGCTACTGGCACTGTCCCATATATCAGTGAAAGGCAAGGGAGATATGATGTTATGCCAATAATCCTGTAACTGTCAAATACTGTATAACATTAATTCTCTGTTGAAAAGTGAATATAATCTACAATTGTTACTATCCTTTCATGCCAACTGTGCAGCATAAACTGTTACAATTTTCAGATTTCCATCTGAATTTATATGAGTGAACCTATAGATTATTAACAGGTTATTTCATTTATTTGCAGCTTTTAAGAAATCTCCACGATTGGAAACAAAATAGTTTATAAAACAAAATGAAAAACGTTTTAATTCAATATTATATTAAGTCACAGCTGATGAACTAAACATGAGGCTGTGAGCTAGCTTCAACTTAAAATATTCTGTCTGAAAAACTGATTGTAGATACTGCTATAAAACCAAGGATCTGAAATATATATATGGAAGAGGTATTTCAGGTTTGAATGTATCTTCATTGTTTAGAAAGTTTTGACTATACACATTTTTTTTTCTACTACTTGAAATCTACAGCTTTCCTCCCAGTTTCTTTTCTAGCAGCCTGTGTTCTCTTACAGAAGATGATATTTATTCGTTGAGAAACAAAAAATAAAATGCCCCGGGCACCTCAAAGACATATCTGCCAGATATTAGCAACACAAGCAACGATTATCAAGTCCTGTTTCCTTTACTTCAGAATTCAGACCTCCCCCAGGATAGAACATAATTGTTTCTTGAATGGTCCTACTGTTTTATCATTGGCATTTCTACCTTCTAGCCATTCTGTACATTCTGTATGATTACTTTAAAAACTACCCTCATCGTTTATCTTTTTTATTGCATGTATTTTCTACGCTGCCTTTCTTTTCATAGAGTCCTAGATTTACAGTATATTAATGTTCCAACTCTATTCACTAAACATTTCTGAATTGTTTTATATTAATGTCCCCACAGGTTTTCACAATGTCAAATATAGTAAAAGAATATAAACTTCAATAGAGAAAAAGAAACCTAAAAAGGAGAACAGTTCCCTGGTATTGTAATCAGTAAAAAAAGGGGACAAAATCATTCAACCAATAATCTAAAAAAATTAACTATGTGAAATTTCACCTTAAAAGATGAAAAAGACATTGCACTAGTATGTCCTCTAAAGGTATAAAGAATCTTCACATACTGTAACTTAAGCAACAGGTATACAATAAACCATCTCAAGATGTCTCTAAATTATAGGGGTGGGCATTCCTTTGAAATGAAATAGGAAATACTGACAATATTTCCTATTTTGTTTCTTTTTGGAATTAAAAAAAACATGTTAGGAAGAAAACATGAAATTTTGTGTTGTTTTTTCCTATCATTTTTTGGGGGAGGAGCCAAAAAACAATATTATAGTACAAAAACAACGCAGAACCTTCCCCAACCCTTCCCATTTATTAAAATATTCAGCTCCCCACATATGACTTCACTCATCCATCCTAGTTCACACTCTTGATCCCCCCCCCCCCCCAGGATTCACCAGAATGACCCTCGCTGAACGACCTCCTGCAGTCGATCTCCTGCCGGCGCCATTTTCCGTACGAAAACGATTCGCGGCGGGAAATCGCTCCCTGACCCCCGCTGGACCTCCAGGAACTTTTGGCCAGCTTGTGGGGGGCCTCCTGACCCCCACGAGACTTGCCAAAAGTCCAGCGGGGGTCCGGAAGGACCTCCTGCCGTCCAATCTTTTTCGTCTATGGCCGCCGCCATTTTTCGGCGCCATTTTGGAAAATGGCGCCGGCCGAAGACGACAAGATGCAGGAGCAGGAGCCCGTTCCGGACCGCTGCCGTTCCGGACCGCCGCTGGACCCGCAGGTTATTTAAGTTATTTGGGGGGGGTTCGGGAGGGTGGGGGATTTAATTTAAAGGGTCGGGGGTGGGTTTTAGGGGGTTTTAGTGTGCCGGCTCACGATTCTAACGATTTATAACGATAAATCGTTAGAATCTGTATTGTATTGTGTTCCATAACGGTTTAAGATGATATTAAAATTATCGGACGATAATTTTAATCGTCCTAAAACGATTCACATCCCTAAAAATAAATATTTCTAAAAACCCTCACTGGACCTATCTACTAACTTCCAGTAATTAGGCCAATTCCCTGCTCTCTTTTGCTTACAAACTACTTTAACATGCTGTTTGTTCACCACTGTTGTCTTGACTTTCTTTCATCTCAAGCTATTCTTGATCTTTCTGTTACTTTTCAAACGGTTTATCACCACCTACTCCTCGATACTCTGTCCTCACTTACGTTTCAGGAGTCTGTCCTGTCTTGGTTCTCTTCTTACCTCTCCCATCACCCTTTAGTGTTTTCTCTGATGGATCCTCCTCTACTGCCAACCCGAGAAAGCCCAGTGTCCTGGGCTTTCTCGGCATTTTTCTCTGTATACTAATTCCTGTGGTGCTATGATTTCCTCTCATGGTTTTCAATACCATCTTTAGGCTGACTATTCCCAGATTTACCTATCTACTCCAGAAATTTCATCAGGAAACCAGTCCCAGATCTCAGCCTACTTGTCGGACATTGCTGCTTGACGTTCTACCTCCTTAATCTTAACATGGCCAAGACAGAGCTCCTTATATTTTCCCCCAAGTCTACTTCCCTTCTTCCTACTTTCTCTAGTGCTGTGGTTAACGTGGTCATCCTCCCGGTCCCCTCAGCCTGTAACCTAGGAGTCATCTTCTACTCCTCTCCCTCCCTCTCTTCACATATCCAAAACACTAGGGATGTGAATCGTTTTTTGACGATTTAAAATATCGTCCGATATATTTTAAATCATCAAAAATCATTAGGGCCACGATACAATAACAATTCCCCCGATTTATCGTCAAAAAATCGTAAATCGGGGGAAGGGGGAGGGCGCGAAAACCGGCACACTAAAACACCCTAAAACCCACCCCTGACCCTTTAAATTAAATCCCCCACCCTCCCGAACCCCCCCAAAATGCCTTAAATTACCTGGGGGTCCAGCGGGGGGTCCGGAACGGCCTCCTGAAATCGAATCGTGTTGTCTTCAGCCGGCGCCATTTTGCGCCGCCATTTTCCGTACGGAAAAACGATTCGCGGCAAGAGATCGCTCCCGGACCCCCGCTGGACCCCCAGAGACTTTTGGCCAGCTTGGGGGGGCCTCCTGACCCCCACAAGACTTGCCAAAAGTCCAGCGGGGGTCCGGAACGACCTCCTGCAGTCGAATCATGTTGGTCTATGGCCGGCACCATTTTGCGCCGCCATTTTGCAAAATGGCGGCGCAAAATGGCGCCGGCTGAAGACAACACGATTCGATTTCAGGAGGCCGTTCCGGACCCCCACTGGACCCCCAGGTAATTTAAGGCATTCTGGGGGGGGGGGTTTCGGGAGGGTGGGGGATTTAATTTAAAGGGTCGGGGGTGGGTTTTAGGGTGTTTTAGTGTGCCGGCTCACAATTTTAACGATTTTCACGATACTTTAAACACACAAACAGCAACAATACGATTCCCTCCCCCTTCCAGCCGAAATCGATCGTTAAGACGATCGAGGACACGATTCACATCTCTACAAAACACTACTAAAATGTGCCATTTTTTTGTCTATAACATCACCAAAATCTGTCCCTTCTTTTCTGAATACACTACTAAAAATGTTATCCACTCTCTCACATGTCCTGCTTAAGACTATTGCAACTTGCTTCTAACAGGTCTTCCAGTGATGCATCTCTCTCCACTATAATTGTCCCAAAATTCAGCTGCACAACTTATCTTTCACCAAAGTAACTATACCGGGGATGTGCATTGTTTTTATGATGAAAGGAAATATCGTGCGATATTTCCTTTTTCATCATATATCAGGGGTCCCCGAAAATGATAGGAAAACCCCATGAACTCTTGTGTGGTTTTCTTATCGCTTTGGGGGGGGGGGGCGGGGAGAAAGGGCACACAGAAAAAAAAAATCACAAACCCACCCCCAACCCTTCAGATCTAATTATTTACAATCCCCCACATTCCCAAACCCCCCCCCAAAAAAAACTTGCCTAAAGTCCCTGGTTGTCCAGCGGGGGTCCCGGGAGTGATCTTCTGCTCTCAGGCCATCAGATGCCAGTAAACAAAATGGTGTTGATGGCCCTTTGCCGTTACCATGTGACAGGGGCTATCGGTGCCATTTGCCAGCCCCTGTCACATGGTAGGAGCAATGGATGGCCTGCGCCATTTTTTAAGATGGCGCCAGCCATCCAGTGCTCTTACCATGTGACAGGGACCAGCCAATGGCACTGATAGCCCCTGTCACATGGTAAGGGCAAAGGGCCACTGGCGCCATTTTGTTTACTGGCAGCCAAAGGCCTGAGAGCGGGAGATCGCTCCCGTGACCCCTGCTGGACCACCAGGGACTTTAGGCAAGTTTAGGGGGGTCGGGAGGGTGGGGGATTATAAATAATTATATCTGAAGGGTTGAGGTGGATTTGGGGGGGGTTGTAAATAATTAAATGTGAAGGATCGGGGTGCGTGCTAATGGGTTTGTGTTAGCGTGCACTAATGGGAGCTAGCGCACACTAACGGGAGCTAGCGCGCGCTAATTCCTGTTAGTGAGCACTAAACCGGAAATGATTTTATACAAAAAAAAAATGCCGATCCATGGGAATACGAACTTTTCCCGCAGCTACACGAAACCGAAAGCAGAAACAATTGGGCACCTGATGCACAGCTCTATACACCTAAAACCCCTTTTCTCACGTCACTACATTGACTCTCTTTCCATTACTGCATACAATTTAAACGTCTCTTATTTATTTATTTATTTATTTATTTATTTAAATCTTTTCTATACCGACATTCATGAACAGTATCACATCATATTGGTTTACACGGAACCAGGAGGTATAACTTAACAACCATTTAACAAGAGTCAAAGTCTCTTACCTACAAGTACCTTCATGCTGCAGCTCTTCACTACCATTCCTCTCTTGTTTCTTTCCACACATCTCCTAATGCACTCCATTCATTGGGCAAGTCATTCCTATCTATGGCCCTTCTTCTTTACTGCCAATTCCTGATTCCATGCTTTCCACCTGATTGCACCATATGCTTTGAATAGACTTCCTGAGCTGGTGCATCATACTACCCTCTCTTGTCTCATATAAATCCTGTCTCATATAAATCCTGTTGAGGTAGCTTTTAAATCTTATTCCCTCATTGTTATACTTAGAGCATCATTGATTTTTAACCATTTTCTTAAAAAATGAAATTCCCAAACTTTTGCCCTGTTTCTTTTTTTTTATTAGATTGTAAGATCTACTGAGAAGGGACTGTCTCTTATAACTTTTTTTTGTGCAGCACTGCGTACATCGAGTCGTGCTACAGAAGTAAATAGTAATAGAGATATGAATCAGGCTTTGGACGATTGACAATATCGTCGATATTTTCAAAATCGTCAGAAATCAGGGGCTCCCCCGAAACGATAGGAAAACCCCACGATATTGATCGTGGGGGTTCTCTTATCGTTTTGGGGGAGGGCGGGAAAACCAGCACACAAAAATAACCCCTAAACCCACCCCGACCGTTTAAAACTAATCCCTTTGCTTCCCCCACTCTCCCGGCCCCCCAAAAAACATTTTACAGGTACCTGGTGGTCCAGTGGGGGTCCCGGGAGCGATCTCCCGCTCCCGGGCCATCGACTGTCACTAATCAAAATGGCGCGGATGGCCCTTTGCCCTTACCATGTGACAGGGTATCCATGCCATTGGCCGGCCCCTGTCACATGGTAGGAGCACTGGATGGCCCGCGCCATTTTTAAAGATGGTGCTGGCCATCCAGTGCTCCCTCCATGTGACATGGGCCGGCCAATGGCACGGATACCCTGTCACATGGTAAGGGCCAAGGCCATCGGCGCCATTTTTATTAGTGGCAGCCAACGGCCCGAGAGCGGGAGATCACTCCCGGGACCCCCACTGGACCACCAGGAATCTGTAAAATGTTTTTGGGGGGGTCAGGAGGGATTAGCTTTAAAGGGTCGGGGTGGGTTTTTTGTTTATCGGCTCAGGTGCAGCCGATAAACAAAACCGCGATTGGGCCTGATGGAAAAAACCCCACATGTGAATCGGAACCGGAATCCGAACCGATTCCGGTTCCGATTCACATCTCTAAATAGTAATAGTAGTACTTGTTTTGTTCTGTGAAAACTGAGAAAAACATTAAACATGAAAAAAAAAATCCCCAAAATATAAAAAATCATGAACTAATAAAAATATATGGGCCTCTGGAAGCACTGGCTGTAGTACTGCGGAGGAAAGCAGGGTATCAGCACTCTACAAAGCAAAGAAAAAAGGAGCTTCATTTATGAAGTGTGCCTTTTCTTTCCTATATCAGAAATCTGCAGGAGAGGGTAGCAATTACAGGAGAAGTAATTCACGAGGAATTAAGTGCTGATTCCCACTATGTGTAATTTCCTTCTGTTTCACAATGGGCACGGAGGATATTCCTCCAGATCAAGGTACATGGTGGCTGGAATGTGATTTCAGATAAATTGTTGCATAGTATACAGCTGACAAGGAGTCATTTATTCTGAGGCAGATTGTAAATCATCACCTGACTTATCTGAACAACTGACTTTTTAAATGCCCAAATGTGCAGTTGATGACTACATAAATAGTTATATATGTCTCATTGTACTTCTCTCTCTCCTTAGGTGAGCTATAGGAATGAGAGGTCAGACTTTACATGGATATCTTGTGTCACCTAAATAAAGCAAACATCAAGGACATTTAGTAGGCTGCAGTGCATCCTATGGTTTTCTGAGGGAGGCTACAATGAGAACGTTTCCTGGCCTGTTCAAGATTGCTTTATGGATATCCATAAAGCAATGTGAGAAAAAAATGTGTACTCACTCTTCGGCGATCCATCCCTGTAGAAGCCATCCTCAAACTTCCAGAAGGCAGAGTGACAAATTATGCAGGAATTATAGAAATGACCTGGGGTTCTTGATCGGCCCATAGTAGGGAGGAGGAATAGCCTAGTGGTTAGAGCAGTGGGCTATGACCTACGAGACCAGCGTTTGAGTCTTGCTGTCGCTCCTTGTGACCTTGGGCAAGTCACCTTACCCTCCATTGCCTCAGGTACAAATCTAGATTGTAAGCCCTCTGGGGATAGGGAAATGCCTACAGTACCTGAATGTAAACTGATGTGATATCTCAGATTGAATGTTGGTATAAATAAATAAAATAATTGGAATGAGCATGTTGGAATCACCAAATTACTTGCATATTCATGATAGTGATGGCTGTTGTGATATACTGATTCTCATTAACTACCACAGAAATGTAATGAATTGTTCTTAAATATGCCAGCAATTTCAAAAAAACCCTTTCAGGATCCTGCCATTGTTACCTCTGGTTTGGAAGCATGATATAATTCCTAATTAGTCATTTTATAGGTTTTGGCATAACTGGCAAAAACATCTCAAGAAGGTAGGTTGTCCCATTCTGATAACTACAGCCATAGTGTTTACAAAATATTCAAAGGCTAAAAAATGTAATTAGCTCAGATGTTAAGTTATTCCAGGCCAGGTATGACATGAGCTCTGTCTGTCAGAGGATCAAAGTCTCCCTTCTGTTTCTCCCCAATGGTTACTGAGCTCAACCTGTTCATACCGATTACCCCTTCCTCCCAGAGAGCCTACATGATTTACAGGGAAGTGAAAATACTAAAATGCAGCTTTTGAGGGCTCTCATTGGCTGATATTGGTAGGAATTCCAGCCCTGCTGCCATACTCCTGGTCTTAAAGCTCCATCTTCTCCTACAACTTTCTTTTAGGGATGTGCAGAAGAAAAGTGTTCATTTTGTTCATTATTTCATTTTGTAGGATACCATCACACATTTTAGTAGTTTCAAATTGTATTTGTTCTTTCGTTGCCCATCATAGTCAAAGGGAGAAGCAATGCAGCCTATTTTGGTCTCCCAAATTGGAATTTTCTAATCATTTCTAATAAAACTGGTGGGTGGACATCATCAGAAGGGAGAAGTCATGCCAAGGAAACAGGATTATGTCAACATGGTACCAAAAGAGGCATAAAGAACAACTGGTTTGGGGGTTGCACTTCTGCAGCCCCTGTATATGCACCTGTCCCACTACTGTCTGCTTTGGATGGCTTTCCTAACTTTCCCACTGCTCCAAAACAAGAGGAAGAGGAACAGATGGTGAAGGCACATGCTGTCCAAATCCAACTGCTTCTGCCTTGAGTTGCCAGTGCTTTCCAGTCCTGACATTCTACTGCTAAAAAAGCCTCAAAATTGGGGTCAGGACTAGTGCCAAGATTTTATTGCTACTACTTGACTGGACTGGATCTGCATCTGCACCATTGCCTCTGCCCCTGCCAAACCTGCCATTCCCTCCTGTCCCTTTTCCTGATGTTACAGAATTTGTTGAAGTGTATTACAAATTATTCTTTTTTTATACTGTAAGTGTCCCTTCCCTCACAATATTGCAAACTGTATGAAAAATTGTCTTTCATGCACACACACACACCCAGACATACAGTATATGAGTGTTGTGCTGTATGCACTGCTGACTGACTCTACTCAGAAAAAATGTGTTAGTTAAGTACTAAAACAGAATGAAAGCGTCTGGCTGCCTGGTATTACTCTTCTTCTCTTTAGTATATCAATGTTCTGTGCTTACTTCACTGTCCATAGACAATGAAATCACTAGAATTTCTAAAATATCCACACTGTCTCCTACCCTAACCCTCCCACATTGAAGAGAAAAATCAAAAACAGCAAGTGTCACTGCCTCTGTCTTCCTGGAACAGTGAGAGACTACTAAAGTACAGAGAAGATTAGGAAACAGCCCTTTGTCAGTGCCAAATCCAAAGGTTTCTAAGCTGTGAGGGTTTCTACAAAGACATTTTTCTCTTCCAACAGCTAGAGAGTAAATACAGACAACTTTTTGCACATACTCAGACTTTACAGTGGAAATGGGTCAGCATCACTTCATCCAGATAGCAACCATAGGCTATTTAACAAGATGCTGCACTGCGATTTGTCCTCTCTGTGGTTTCCTTTCCATCTTGTCCTGACTTAGCTCTGACAATGCTGTGAGGTCACAGAGTCAAGAGTTGGTTGCTATAGTTACTAGGGATGTGAATCGTTTTCCATATCGTCTTAACGATAGAAATCGTGTGGCAGGGCAAGAAAATCGTCTTAGGCACGATTTTTTAGTTAAAAAATCGTTAAAAATCGTTTTTTCCGATTAGTGCGCACTAACTCGAGTTAGTGCGCACTAACGGGAGTTAGTGCGCACTAACTGGGAGTTAGTGCGCACTAACTGAAAATGATACAATTTGACACTTTTCAGGTCAGTTAAGGTCAGTTTAGGAATGAATATGTATTCCTATTGGCTGCCCTCTTATTTATTCATGTTACCAAGTTTCCTACTGACAGTATATGGGGGATGGGAAATGGAAACAGTTGGTAGCTTGACAAAACAAGTAATGTGATCAGTCAATGTGACTAGAACTTGTGCCCTAACCCTGATACCAGGGGTATTGTGATCTTCCTGCACACAGTGCCCTATCCCTATTAATACCAGGAGTGTTGTGATCTTCCTGCACACAGTGCCCTATCCCTAATACCAGGGGTGTTGTGATCTTCCTGCACACAGTGCCCTATTCCTGATAATGGGGGTGTTGTGATCTTCCTGCACACAGTGCCCTATTCCTGATACCGGGGGTGTTGTGATCTTCTTGCACACATCCCGATATCAGGGATAGGGCACTGCATGCAGGAAGATCACAACACTCCTGGTATTAATAGGGATAGGGCACTGCATGCAGGAAGATCACAACACTCCTGGTATTAATAGGGATAGGGCACTGCATGCAGGAAGATCACAACACCCCTGGTATCAGGGATAGGGCACTGTGTGCAGGAAGATCACAATACCCCGGAGGAGTGAGGGTCAGGCAGCTCCCCCCTGTCTGTGAAGCCAGCCTCTCACTAGTAATGCAGGGAGGGAGCTGTCTCAGACTTCACCATCCTCCCCCCCCCCCCTTACCACACACCATTCACTAGCTGGGACATGGGGGAAGTCAGGAGTGAGGGTCAGGCAGCTCCCCCCTGTCTGTGAAGCCAGCCTCTCACTAGTAATGCAGGGAGGGAGCTGTCTCAGACTTCACCATCCTCCCCCCCCCCTCACCCACACACCATTCACTAGCTGGGACATGGGGGAAGTCAGGAGTGAGGGTCAGGCAGCTCCCCCCTGTCTGTGAAGCCAGCCTCTCACTAGTAATGCAGGGAGGGAGCTGTCTCAGACTTCACCATCCTCCCCCCCCCCCTCACCCACACACCATTCACTAGCTGGGACATGGGGGAAGTCAGGAGTGAGGGTCAGGCAGCTCCCCCCTGTCTGTGAAGCCAGCCTCTCACTAGTAATGCAGGGAGGGAGCTGTCTCAGACTTCACCATCCTCCCCCCCCCCTCACCCACACACCATTCACTAGCTGGGACATGGGGGAAGTCAGGAGTGAGGGTCAGGCAGCTCCCCCCTGTCTGCGAAGCCAGCCTCTCACTAGTAATGCAGGGAGGGAGCTGTCTCAGACTTCACCATCCTCCCCCCCCCCCCCTCACCCACACACCATTCACTAGCTGGGACATGGGGGAAGTCAGGAGTGAGGGTCAGGCAGCTCCCCCCTGTCTGTGAAGCCAGGCTCTCACTAGTAATGCAGGGAGGGAGCTGTCTCAGACTTCACCATCCTCCCCCCCCCCCCTCACCCACACACCATTCACTAGCTGGGACATGGGGGAAGTCAGGAGTGAGGGTCAGGCAGCTCCCCCCTGTCTGTGAAGCCAGCCTCTCACTAGTAATGCAGGGAGGGAGCTGTCTCAGACTTCACCATCCTCCACCCCCCCTCACCCACACACCATTCACTAGCTGGGACATGGGGGAAGTCAGGAGTGAGGGTCAGGCAGCTCCCCCCTGTCTGTGAAGCCAGCCTCTCACTAGTAATGCAGGGAGGGAGCTGTCTCAGACTTCACCATCCTCCCCCCCCCCCTCACCCACACACCATTCACTAGCTGGGACATGGGGGAAGTCAGGAGTGAGGGTCAGGCAGCTCCCCCCTGTCTGCGAAGCCAGCCTCTCACTAGTAATGCAGGGAGGGAGCTGTCTCAGACTTCACCATCCTCCCCCCCCCCCTCACCCACACACCCTTCACTAGCTGGGACATGGGGGAAGTCAGGAGTGAGGGTCAGGCAGCTCCCCCCTGTCTGTGAAGCCAGGCTCTCACTAGTAATGCAGGGAGGGAGCTGTCTCAGACTTCACCATCCTCCCCCCCCCCTCACCCACACACCATTCACTAGCTGGGACATGGGGGAAGTCAGGAGTGAGGGTCAGGCAGCTCCCCCCTGTCTGTGAAGCCAGCCTCTCACTAGTAATGCAGGGAGGGAGCTGTCTCAGACTGGTATCAGGGTTAGGGCACTGTGTGCAGGAAGATCACAACACTCCTGGTATTAATAGGGATAGGGCACTGTAAGAGATGACTGTAGTAGATTGAATAAAGATCTGATGTTTCTGCTCTCCTCACACCAAACAAAAACAACACACAAGCAGAGAAGCCCTTCTTACAAAGCTGAGCTAGTGAGTTAAGTAGGAGGAAAAGTAAACATACTGGTGCCAGTGTGGCTACTTAAAAAAATACACTTACCAACAATCAATTACATATATTTGAACTGTGTACAGTTCCAGCCAGGACCACCTTTCTAAAATGCACAGTGATTGGCAAATTCAACATGCACTAGCATTTCAGGTGCCTGCTAACAAAAATAATAAACAAACAAGTTCTAGTCACGTGAGTGCTGATCATTACATTACTTTTTTTGTCAAGCTTCCAACTGTTTCCATTTCACATCCCCCCAACCATATTGGTAACATCAATAGATAAGAGCACAGCCAGCCAATAGGAATACATACATACATATTCATTCCTAAGTGACCTTTACTGACCTGGGAAGTGTGAACACTTTGTTTCATTTTCTGTTGGTGTTCGTTAGTTTCCAGTTCCATTTCCCATCCCCCCAACCATCACCTCAGTGGTAACCTTGGTAATATCAATAGATAAGAGGGCAGCCAGCCAATAGGAACACATATTCATTCCTAACTGACCTTCAGTGACCTGGAAAGTGTTTATTTGTATCATTTTCAGTTAGTGCGCACTAAATCGAGTTAGTGCGCACTAACGGGGAGTTAGTGCGCACTAACTCGAGTTAGTGCGCACTAACACGATTTAACGATTTTTAACGATAAATCGTTAGAATTTCTATTGTATCGTGATCTATAACGATTTAAGACGATATAAACATTATCGGACGATAATTTTAATCGTTGAAAAACGATTCACATCCCTAATAGTTACCAAGCTCCAGTTGTTTTTTTGCTCAGCTGTATACCACCATAGACTTGCATGAGAAACATAAACAGATGAGACTAATGTTTTTTGTTTCCTTTATGGGTCCCTGCCATTCAGTTCAGGAAACCACAAATGAAACAAATATTGACTAATTTGTTGTTGTTTTACCCTTTTATTCAAATGAAAGCACATCCATACTTCTCTTTTCCCTAGCTTCACTGGTTGTCTCTCTTGTGCTTTCTTTACTGGTGCTCAAGCCTGAGCCGGTCCTCTTTCAACATCCCTAACAATTCCATAGTTTGAAGAACCAGATGTCAGCAAACTCTTGTAGTAGGGTCAGTCCATATTTCCTATGGGCAGTTGAGCAGCAGGAAGCAAAAATGTCTAGTCTCATATATTATGCATGAGTTACATGCGGTCAATAGTATCTCACACTGGACACATTGTAAGCCCCTTCACTCACACATTGGATCCTTGGCTGTGATCCCAACAAATAAATACAGCATGCCAACAGGGTGCCTGCCCCTGGATCTGCCAGCTGAAGAAGAGAAAACAACCCAGATATGGCAGCACAGCTTTCAGGATTACCTAGGCTAGGCTGGGTAAAGAAGAGAGGAAGATCCAGTCTAGAAGAGCATAGCTGACAGGTGAAAAATGAGCTGGGTGTGAGTGGGAAGAGTGGCTGAAGTTGGTGAGACTTGAGACCATAAGGGTGGTTGCTGGAGTGAGGGTTTATGGGGAAAGAGAGAGTGAGGTTAAGGGGGTATGTGGTGTTGTGGATAAGGAAGAGGCTGTAGTCAAAGGAAATTTGCTGGAGGTGGAGAGAGACTGAGGTCAAAGTCATCGTGCAGTTGGGGAGGGGGAAAGAAAAATATTTAGGATAAAAATGAAGGTGGGGTTTTCTGTGTGTTGGATAGATTGAAACCAAAATGCGCAGGATAAAGATAGAAGACAAAGAGGGGTGCTGGATGGACAGTGAGAGGAATTACAGCATTTAGAGGAGGAAAAATGACTGAAGAATAAGGGGTAGAAGAGAGAGAGAGAGAGAGAATGGGTATTACTCACACACATACACACACTTTCACACACACTCTATAAGGAACATCTATGGTCCATGGAGCTCATCTTTTGAATCTTATATTCATATGGGAATTACAACTGAAATAAAATCAAAGAAAGCAGAATAGTTTGTATGGCTCCATTCATTGAAAAGCAATACTCAGATCTTTCCACCAGCAAAATGTCACTTTTTGGCCTTCAGTCTCACTCACTGAGGTGATAAATCTCATTCTTTGGAATTGACCACCCCTGGCTTCTGTGAGGAAGTGATCTGTCTCCAGAATTTCCCTAGGAAGAGGAAAAGTTTAGGTGTAAAAATATCCATTTAAGGGGTTGCACAAGTTTGTATGTTTTAGTGAATTGGCTGCAACTTTTTGGTTGAAAAATTGCTTCTTTGCATAATTAATTTCTCATTTTAATATTCAGGTGTGGAATATTTTGACACATCAAAAGTGACGTTTAAAGGTTTTGATGATTACCACAGCATTTTATAATTGCATAAATAGTCATTTGTGTCAGCATAAATAAAGTATAATTATTTTTTTTAATCCTTCTCTGAGCTGGAGTAAATAAATTCATAACAAAGACTCTGGGGAGACCTTTAGAGGCAGAAGCAGAGGCAGAGAGAAGCCAGATATTGGGAAGCACAGGCAGGGCTGCATTTGGCTTGAGTTAAATTCTGTCTTTATTGTGACTTTTGGGAATAACATTGGACTATTTCTTATCATACTGAAGGGGTCTGAACGCTTCAACCTGACAAAGGACTTCATGTACCAGAATTCCCTGCTTCATGACGGGTTTACTTACAGTCTGCAATACAGCTGTAATTAGGACATTGAGAAACTCTCTGTCAGCACATTGCACATTTTCATTTTTTTTGGCTTCGCTGTTCTTATTCTCTGATAAGCTTTCACTGCTGTAACCTAGATTAGAACAATGGATGTATTATGTGATGGGCTGTATTACTGCAGACTCGCGAATTCCTTTCCAGAACTGCAAGTCCCAGCAGCCTCTCCTGCAGAACATGGGAGAAGTTTCACGAAAGTTCCAGGGTGTCTAGGGAGGGGGTCAGTAGCCCCTTCAGCCGGAATATGCTTGCTCAGCAATGCTTAGAACGCATGTGTAAAAGATAAGAACTGTAAAGTGCATAAGAGTCTGCTCCTGGAGGGGAGGGGCATGCAGTTGTACTGAGCCTTTGTCTTAGCTGCATCTTGCTGGCAATAAAAGTCTATCTTTATGGATCAGTTGTCTGGACCTCCTTACTGACTAAAAAGAGACGGTTACATTTGGCGAGCCTCAGCCAGGAGGTACCGGGGACGCTATTTTAGCCCCCCAGTTGGTCCAGGGGATTTTGTGGCGGAGTGATCCCCCAGACTTGCCTGGTGAGTGGCCACCGCTGAGTTCAGTGATCAGGTATCTGAGGGGGTCATTCCACGGAGATCCTCTGAGACCTTTGGGCTGGTGATCCGGGAAGAAGGCTTTCATGACGTTCGGAAGAACCCTGCAGGCGAGTATTATGGGAATGATGGGAAAAGTGAAGAATAGCTAAAAGAGTAGCAAATAACCGGTCCATCCGTGAGGGGACCGAGGGGGCTTTGATCACACCCCAAGCGGTGGTTTGGTAGGAATTGCATTCCGAAAGCCACGCGCATAAAAAGAGGAAAAAGAAGTAACGCGTACGATAGTGGGAATAGGTTTCTTGTTGTGTGAAAGAGAGTGAATGGCCTCGCAGTTCTAGGCCGGGCTGACCGCGTCCTAGTCGGGGCGATTGTGACCCTTTTGTGTCTGACGGATACGGACCCCTTACCTATCCGTCTTCCCTTCCCTCCTCTGTCTGTGAATTCTATCCTAATGGGAGGGGGCGGTTCGACTCCATTAAAAGCCATGACGGAACACTATAGGGAAGTGTTCGATAGACATAAATGTACTAAACCCGGAATGATTCAACGATGCACCCATAGGTGGCCCAGTTTGTGTGTAAATTGGCCTCCGGTAGGAACTTTCGATTTCCAAACGGCCACGAGGGTCCAGAAAATAGTTAGTGAAGAAGGGAATCCGGGTTGCCCTGAGGATATACCGTACATAACTGCTTGGATTGCAGTCATTGAGAATCCTCCGTCGTGGGCAAAGAAGTTAGTGGAGGGAGCCGCCCTCGTAATGGTGGCTCAGGCGCACAAAATGGGGAACTGGAAGTCCCCATTATTAATTAAGGATTGTAATGTATGTAACTGCTATCTGTGAATTGCAAGCACATGTACCAGGGATTTTTTTAATTGTTTTAATTGTTTTAAACCCTAATAAGAAGAGATTTTGGTTTACAGATGCTGCACAAGACTACTATACAACAAATTAATGTACAGTGTTAAGTTAAAATACTGATTTGATTGCTGGAGAATGCATTTACTGGTGTTGAAGTTTAGAACTTGATGGCAGTTAAGGGTTAACGGCAGAGATAATTACAGGAGAGAGGAGGGAATCGAGCCAGAGGAAAAAAAAAAAAAAAAAGACGTTGAGCCAGTGCGTAGTGCATTCAATATGGCTGTGTGTTTCAATGCTGACGTTATTAATCAGAAGCTTTCAGTTTTCTCATATCTTCTATCCCAGTGTCCTCCCTATGCTTATCTTTCTATTCTCTAATACCATGTTAATTATTGTTCTTACTTGTCTCCTATATATTATCTGTTATTTAAAAGTTACATTGGAACGCATGATAAAGTATGAACTCCCTTTTGCTGACGCAGTTTATTTTGAAGCTGTCTCTGGGAAATTTAGAGAAATGATTAAGAATGGGTTCTTTGTTAAAGTTTTTCTTGTTGCTTCTTTGGCTAGCAGTAGTTAAATATGCAGAGCTACTCCCTGTTTTAAGGAACTGGCAAGATAAGACAGCCAAGCATGTGCAGCGCTGACTGTGGGAATTACAGGATGCCGTTTGTAAAAAAAAAAAAAAAAAAAAAAACGGAGAAAACAAAGACTTAATATTAAAAATTTTGATTCAGTGGCAGGCGCAAGATAAGGATTATTGGAAGTTGTGGGCAAGAGAAAGGGCCACTATGCAAGATTAGGAACAAGAGCAAATATGAGTCGGCCCAAATGATAAAGTAGTGGCCCCCACACACATATATATATATATTGCAATTATGTTCTTTTACCACTGGTGGGGGCTGGGCTCTGGCTATTACCATATGTTCTTAGTGTTTGCAATGTAATTGATACAAGGCTTCCAAGGGTTTGATCATCACTCCTGCACACCTAAAGCGCCCCCCTTGGATCCTTGCCTGCAGATCCAGGTTTACTTTATTGAATTAACCCAATGCCAAACTTACAAGTATGAAGGAAGCAATGTTTTGCAGCTTCTCAGCCTCGTCAGAACTGATTTGCCTCCAGGCGCAGGTCACCTATTCAATTTCCAGATGGACTGTGATCTTTTCATCATATTTTGAGGTGTATTGGAACAGGGATCAGGAAGAGAAGAAAAGGGCCCGTCCCTGCAACCAGGAACTTAATAATAGAGACCCGACATCCGAAAGAAGCTGCAGAAGGCCGAAGGCTTTGAGGGCATGAGCCTCAGCCAGTTAAAAGCTATAGCAGACCAAGTATGTGGAAATAGAGAAGTGGAAGAGAAAAGAGAGAAGCAAGTAGAGACATGAAGGAGAAAGTGACTGTTAGCCGCCGCTCTCGAGGACACGCGGACGGGAAGGAGCCAAGACAATGGCAGACCGCGAAGAGGAGGGGGAACAAGACCCCCCCTTTGGGAAAGAATCAGTGTGCGTACTGCAAAAATGAAGGCCATTGGAAGAGAGACTGTGAAGAATGGCAAAAGAAATACGGGAGCCCTGCAGTGAATACTAACGACAAAAATGGACCTGCACCGACACAAAGGGGCCAAGGAGGAAGGAGATCGGACAACCCCCACTGGCAGATGGCGGGGGAGGCGACAAGGAGCATACAGCCTGAAGAGACCGGGAGGGAAGAATCCCCACTGACCCTCTGGTGGAGATCCACGAGGTAACACAACAAAAATCAGGGGCCTGTTGGACTCAGAGGCCAACGATCTGTCATGACTGCACCAATCGGCCCCCCCGACGAAAGAGACTGTTTCTATAGTGGGTGCCTCAGGTCAGGTACTCACTGCCCCTCTGCAGAAAGAATGAACTATACAAGTAGGCGGGACCATGGTATCCCTTATCGGATGGAACCTGCTGTGTAAGCCTCAGACCACATTGAGATTTCAACCAACAGGGGAAGTTAAAGCCTCCTTCGAGGACCATCCAGTGATACTCATCTGTCCCCTCCAAGAAGAATGGAGACTACATCTTCCCATAGTCGAACGAACCATCGAACATCGATATGAAAACAACACCCCCCTCAACAAAAACGAAGACAACTGATGGATAGTGTACCCCAAGTATGGTTCGAACAGAACCCGGGAGGAATAGCTATCGACGCTACCCCCATATGGATAGAGATGAAACAGAATGCACAGGTGATTAATCAACCTCAATACCCCATTCCATATATGGCCAGACAAGGAATCCAGATACACCTGCAAAGACTGTATGATTTGGGCATTCTTCGGCGAATCCGATCTGCTTGGAACACCCCTTTGTTGCCAGTAAAGAAGCCTGGATCTAATGACTATCGACCAGTACAAGACTTAAGAAAAGTGAATAGTCAAGTAGCAGATCTAGTAGCCCTCGTCCCAAATCCGTATTCAATCTTGGCTCAAGTCTCTCCTGCATCAAAGTGGTACAGTGTCATTGATCTCAAAGATGCCTTCTTCTCCGTCCCGGTGGCGGAGGAATGTCAAAAGATTTTTGCTTTCACATGGGAAGATGCAGATACTGGAGTAAAGCAGCAGTACACATGGACACGGTTGCCTCAAGGGTTTAGGCACTCACCTACGCTGTTCGGTGAGCAACTGGCAAAAGATTTAAAGATGTATCAAGTAAAGTATGGGCCAGTCATACAATACGTGGATGACCTTCTGTTGTTTCGAGAGACGTACCTCGAATGTGCGGTATCCACTCTTCAGCTGCTAAAGACGTTGTACTCAAAAGGGTATCGTGCAAGTAAAAAGAAAGCGCAAATCTGTGAATTGGAAGTAGAGTATTTAGGCTTCCAAATACGTGGAGGAACCCGATGTCTGGGGATTTCTCGCACCAGTTCTATAAGAGATCAACCTGTACCCACTTGCAAGAAAGAGCTCCGGGCGTTCCTTGGAGCTGCAGGATACTGTAGGCTGTGGATTGCTAACTATGCTGTTATGGCCCAACCCCTGTACGACAAGTTGCGGGGTAAAGAGGCAGAATCTCAACCCTTCCAATGGGAAGGAAACGAACTGGCAAGCTTACGTCAACTAAAAGAAGCCTTAATTGAACCACCTGCTTTAGGATTGCCAGATGTAATGAAACCATTCCATCTATTCGTCGATGAAAAGAAAGGAATGGCCATTGGGGTATTGACTCAAACTCTAGAATCATAGGAACGACCTGTTGCATATCTGTCAAAAGGAATGGACAATGTTGCAAAAGGATGGCCAGGTTGTCTTCGAAGCATTGTGGCTGCATGCTTACTAATTCCAGAAGCAGTCAAATTAACTTTTGGACAAACCTTGAACGTAACAACTCCTCATACTATCCAAGGACTACTAGAAACTCATGGGCCAAAATGGATGACTAATTCACGTCTTGTAAAGTATCAAGCTCTGTTATGTGAAACTCCTGAAATTCAAATACAAGACAGCAAAAACTTGAACCCGGCCACTCTTATGCCGGCACCTGAACCAGTTGCCCATGACTGTGAAGAAGTCATGACAATACATTCCAGTAGACCAGACCTGAGGGATCAACCCTGGCAAGGAGCTTGGACTTTATTCACTGATGGGAGCAGCCAAATCATTCATGAGATACGTTCTGCTGGATATGCTGTTGTATCCGAAGATGAAATCATTGAGGCTCAACCTCTTCCCCCAGGAACGTCTGCACAAAAAGCTGAACTAATTGCCCTTACTCGAGCTCTGCAGTTGGCAGAAGGACAAACTGTAAATATCTATACAGACTCTAAATATGCCTTCCTTACAATTCAAGTGCATGGAGCATTATAGAGGGAAAACAATTGAACAATGCATCAGAAGTACGTGAATTACTAGACGCAGTTTGGCTTCCTCGCAAGGTGGCTGTAATGCATTGCAAAGCACACACCAGGAAATCAAACCCTATTGTCAAGGAAATCAGAGAGCAGATGAAGCAGCAAAAAGGGGCAACTCGGGAACCCTTCCAAGCAGTATTAATTGCATCGAATCATCAGGCTTCAGGCAGTCCTGGAGCTCACCACCAACGACTGCTTTCGCTCTTAAACTCTGGGCAAAACAAAATACCAAAATTATGACTGCAGTGTACCAGAATAGATTGGTTTTAGATTACCCTCTGGCCCAGGAAGGAGGGTTTGTGGAACATTTAACCTCTCCAATTGTTGTTTACAGGTAGATGACCAAAACAAGGTTATCCAAGACATCACTGATCGCATGGTCAAGATGGCACACGTCCCTGTCCAGCAATGGAATAGTGCTTGGGACTGGACCAATGGATTCTGTGGTTGGTTTTCCATGATCGGTGGATTTAAGAGCTTGTTTGTTATCCCAGCCATTTTAATTCTGTTTTGTTTTTTAGGACCCTGAATTATTCCTTTCTTGCTCAAACCGCCTTCGTCGGGTGATGAAGGACATTGCTGAACGCAAAACAGCCATGCAGCTTCTGTCACTGTACATGTATTCCTCTGAGCCTATAGAACCTGTTTAACCATCCTCATGTTTTATCCTGGGCCATCTTCCCATACATGACAAGTTCGGGCTACAAAGGGGGGTGGAGCCATTAGGGCCCATCCGTCTCAAACCCGTGAAGAAACCATCGGACTGTTTGGGAAATTAGGGCCCCCTGAGAACTCAAATTGCTAATTTTCCTTGTTTCTGTTTCTTTCAGCTCCACAGTTGCGTTGTGATGGTGTGATACTTTTCATAAAGAATGATAAGTATCAAAGGGGGGAATGAAGGGGTCTGAACGCTTCAACCTGACAAAGGACTTCATGTACCAGAATTCCCTGCTTCATGACGGGTTTACTTACAGTCTGCAATACAGCTGTAATTAGGACATTGAGAAACTCTCTGTCAGCACATTGCACATTTTCATTTTTTTTGGCTTCGCTGTTCTTATTCTCTGATAAGCTTTCACTGCTGTAACCTAGATTAGAACAATGGATGTATTATGTGATGGGCTGTATTACTGCAGACTCGCGAATTCCTTTCCAGAACTGCAAGTCCCAGCAGCCTCTCCTGCAGAACATGGGAGAAGTTTCACGAAAGTTCCAGGGTGTCTAGGGAGGGGGTCAGTAGCCCCTTCAGCCGGAATATGCTTGCTCAGCAATGCTTAGAACGCATGTGTAAAAGATAAGAACTGTAAAGTGCATAAGAGTCTGCTCCTGGAGGGGAGGGGCATGCAGTTGTACTGAGCCTTTGTCTTAGCTGCATCTTGCTGGCAATAAAAGTCTATCTTTACGGATCAGTTGTCTGGACCTCCTTACTGACTAAAAAGAGACGGTTACAATACCAATATAGTCACCAAATATGTCATTTTTTCAGCATTATATATATATATCTGGGGAAACCTGATATCTGGCTGCTATTTGCCTCTTGGAGGGCAAAACAATAATTTGAAATGCTTTGCTTGTGTTGTGCAATGAGTTTAAAAACATTTAAAATATCAGATTATTCCACTTATATTTCTGGTCTATTGTGTATTCTAGAAGGCATTTCAGGTTCCTAGAATAGACCTTAAAGAATAATGTTAGCTTCTATCTCAGCAATGATGTCATAGTGGAATATTGCTGCACTTCAGACAAGTTGTCAATGAACCTGCAAAGATTCAAGAACCTCAAAGCATAAAATGCTTCTTAAATCATAAGATCAGTTCCTGCAGTTTGAGTTTGGTTGGCAGAAAATCAGTATTTCAGCTTGTGTGCACAGTCTGGGGGTGATATTTAATGTCAAATTATCTTTGAAAGTATATATACAGAATCTAATTAAATCTGGCTATTACAAGCGCTGTATGCTTAGGCACTTAAAACTATTATTGGAACCTGATGATCTTAGACTGCTCCTTCAGATGTTGCTGTTCTCAGGATTTGATAATTGCAGCTTTTCAGGATTCATAGGTTAGTGGGCCCTTGGCCCGAGGTGAGAGATGGTACCGCCTACGGGGAGGAGCCCCACTGAGACTCACCATTGGGAGGAGAGGTCTGGGCAATAGGTGACACAGCCAAGCGAGTACAGGGAGAGCAGGAGAATAAGGTGTGGATGAGGTTTCCAGAATAGGTCCTCCTGGTGGTGGAGCACTGATCAGGCCCTGAGGAGGGGGGGAATGCAGGCAGAGTATAGAGGAGTGCTTGAGAGAGAGACTCCAGGGGGTGGAGCCACAGAGAGAGTCAGCACGGGAGGTATGACATAGGCTTATCAGAGACACGGGAAAGCCCAGGGGTCTCTGGCAGTGCAAGAGGAGCGAGGAGCGGGGGAGTGCGGTACAGTCTCAGAGATAAGACAGGATGCTACCCCGAGGAGCGGGGAGCGGGATAGAGCAACATGAACACACAGGGCACTGTCCCGAGGAGCAGGGGAGCGTGGCACAGTCCCAAAGCTCACAACGCGCTACCCCGAGGAGCGGGGGGTGCAGCTTAGTCACAGGCAAAAGGCAATGGCATGTGGAGCGGGGTACACTAGCTCTAGGTCTCCAGAAAGCAGAGTAGTGAGGCAATGGCATGCAGGGCGGGGTACACCTACATTGGTCTCCACGAAGCAGAGTCGTATGGCAAAGGTCCGCAGAGTGGGGCACACCGATGTAGGGTCTCATGGGTAGAGTGGTTCTGGGAGCTACCCCGAGGAGCATGGCAGACAACCTCCAAGGCATAGGACCCTCCAAGGAGCAGGTAGCCAGAGACAGGAGCAGGGCCCCCAAGGAGCAGGTACCTGAGAGTAGGGATGTGCATCGATTTTTTGATGGATGAAAATATCATATGATATTTTCTAATCCGTCAAGTATCGGAGGTCCCCGAAAACGAAAGGAAAACCCTACAAAATTTTTGTGTGGCTTTCTTATTGTTTTTTTTATGGGGGGGGGGGGGAGAAAGGGCACAGAAAAAAAAAACCAAACCCACCCTGACCCTTTTAGATCTAACTAGTTATAATCCCCCACCCTCCCGATCCCCCAAAAACTTTCCTAAAGTACCTGGTGGTCCAGCAGGGGTCCCGGGAGTGATCTCCTGCTCTTGAGCTGTCGGCTGCCCTAATCAAAATGGTGCCGATGGCCCTTTGCCCTTACCATGTGACAGGGGCTATCGGTGCCATTGGCCGGCCCCTGTCACATGGTAGGAGCAATGGATGGCCTGCACCATTTTTTAAGATGGCACCAGCAATCCATTGCTCCTACCATGTGACAGGGGCCAGCCAATGGCACTGATAGCCCCTGTCACATGGTAAGGGCAATGGGCCACCGGCACCATTTTGTTTACTGGCAGCCGATGGCCTGAGAGCAGGAGATCGCTCCCGGGACCCCCGCTGGACCACAGGTACTTTAGGAAAGTTTGGGGGGGGATTCTAAATAATTAGATTGAAAGGGTTGGGGTGGGTTTTTCTTTTTTGGCTTGGGACAGCCATAAACTAAAACCATCTGGACAGCGGGAAACGGAATTTCTGTGGGTCCACGATCCCAAAACCGGAACCGATTCCGGCACCCGATACACATCTCTACCCAAGAATGTCTCATGCTAGAAGGAGCAGGAAGCAGGAACCAGCATCCATGGATAGATCAGCAGGATTCGGCAAGGAGGGAAGTCATTGCCAAGTCAATTAGAGTCAGGCCCCTATGGTGCTTAAGAGTCCAGGGCTAGTGATGTCATCAAGAGGAGACGCCCCTGAGGTTCCCACCCTGGCGTCCTTAAGAAAGGGCCATGTAGCACGCATGCACATATGCCTAGGAAGACCTGGGAGAGACATGGCGGTCTGCGGCATCCTTGCCACCCTGGGGAGTCATGGAACAGAGCCATGTGCGTCAAAAGTGGCTTTCCACAGCCGTGAGTTTCCCCATAGGAGAGAGGATAACGGCACACGAAGTGAGTAATAGCGGTCGCAGCCGTCTGCAACCAATGGTCATAACACAACTCCTTGATGCTGGTGCTCCCAGATAGTACACTAAGGGGTAGATTTTACAAAATTACGCACACGCGTACTTTTGTTCGCACACCAGGCGCAAACAAGAGTACGCGGGATTTTAACAGATACATGCGTAGCCACGCGTATCTGTTAAAATCCAGGATCAGCGCCCGCAAGGCTGAGCAAAATCGGCAGCCTGCGCGCGCTGAGCCACGCAACCGGCCTCTGTTCCCTCCGAGGCCGCTCTGAAATCAGAGCAGCCTCAGAGGGAACTTTCCTTCCACCTTCCCCCACCTTCCCCTCCCTTCCGCTACCTAACCCATCCCCCCCAGCCCTATCTAAACCCCCCTACCTTTATTCCAGAAGTTACGCCTGCTCAAGGCAGGCGTAACTCGCACGCATGGGCCAGCTGCCGGCCCATGCAATGTTACAGTCCGGGGGCTGGTCCGGAGGCCGTGGCCACACCCCCTGGAATGCCCCCGGGCCAGAACCACGCCTGCGGCCCCGCCCCCAGAATGCCCACAGATGACGCATCACCGCGACATGCCCCCCCCCCCGACATGCCCCCCCAGGAATTCCCCGGGAATTACGCACGTCCTGGAGCTTGCACGCACCGCCGAGCCTATGCAAGATAGGCTCGGCACGCGCAGGGGGGGTTTTGGGGTAGGTTTTCGGGGGTTACCCTTTGAAAATCTACATCTAAGAGCAATTCAGCTATTGTAAAACTCTGCTACTCATATACTATCTGGTCATAGAGTATAAGATCACATCACCCCAGTACTATTTTCGCTACACTGGTTACTGGTTAAAGAGACAGTCAAATACAAGGTATTGTCTGTGATTCATAAGTTGATTGAAGAAGATATTGGTGTTCCATGGCTAGGATCTGAATTATGAATCTATACTCCATTGCGTACCTTAGGCAAATAAAGGTTTGTTAGAAGTCTCTATGGTGCTTCCACTGCTTCATGGCATTTAGGAGAAATCAGTGACTGGGCCTTTCCTGTAAGGGCCCTATTATGTAGAATGCTGTGCCTGAATATTTAAGATCAATGGCAGAGACTAAACTGTTTAAAATATTTTTTAGCAAACACCTTTAAACGTGTCTGTTCCTGCAGGCATTCAATTCAGTTAAGCAATAAAACTGCTAAGCCGTGTACTAGTAATAATGCCAGGATACTGTTTATATATTGGTTTCCAAGGTATAACCTATATTTATATCTGATACAATGTTTTCTCACATGATTCGACCTCAAGGATATTTACTGATATTTAAAACTAAGGCAAGCCTGTTGGAGGTATTTTTGTATTAAAATTGTGTGGCACAACACATGAGCAGTCAAGGCTTTTCTCCAAGTGCTTTATTTACAATGCAGCAAATACAAGAGTCTATTTACTTTCAGCAACACATTTCAGGTTACAACATTTCCACATTCACAATCTTCTCATTATAACAGTCCAGCAATATTACAGGGGACTGCCTTTCCTTTCTTACTCATGGTTGGGATAGAAATGTTACAGAAGCTGCCTTCTCCTGGAGTCCTTGGAGTCCTCTGAGCCTAAGCTATATCCTGCTTAGGAGAGCCACCCTGCACCCAGAATGCCTTTTCTTAAGATGGATTGGGTCCAGAAGGCTGGGACTGGTCTTTTACACTGTTCTGGAGCGTTCTTGGGCATGCACCTTCACACACTCTCCCCCCCAGCTCTACCTTACCAAACTGAGTGTGACGGACCCTATGGTCAAGCCACCAGTAAGACCTGGGTAAGCCCTTAGTTCAGCTAGATAGAGAGTGCAGGTTAGGGGGGAGGGGGAGGTTACCATTCAAATGCAGCCCCTCCCTTTGAGGGATCTGGAAGGGCCGTCCCCCTGAGAATCTATGTAGCAACTCTTCACAGAGAGGTCGGGAGGCAGTCTCTTTAGGTTTGCAGAGAGTTAGGAGGTGAGGAGGAGCTTTTGCTTTTGTTATTTTTTCAGGCTGAGTCAGTGGAAGCAGGCTAACCCAGCCTGCGAATACTGACCAGGCTTGGGAGGGTTTTCCTTCTAGTCTATAGATGGCTGAGTTATCCCTCTGGGTTTTCTTTTTTTCAGGCATTATGAGATTTTTCATGGTAGGAGCCTTGTGAGACATCCGGGTCTTCTTAGGCACGAGGAAGGTTGTGGAACCCTGTGTTTGGGATGCCCAGGAATAGGGAAGACCTGACTCACTGCAAACTCCGGTGTTAATATCTTTTGGGGAAAAGAAATCATTTTTGTTAGAAGGCCCAGGAGAAAGTTTTGGCTGCTCTTCTTTCTTGTCTGAAGCAGGAGAGCTGCTTGTTTCAAGGGGATCCTTCCCATTCAGTATCGAGAGAGAAGAAAGAGAGAGACTGTGTAGGAACTATAGAGATCCTGAAGATCTATTAACTATGAGTAAAGGAAAGCAAACATCAGAGTGGACACCCATCTAGTGTTTCACCATCCTGGGCACAGAAAGAGAAGATTTACTCTCTGTGCCATGCACATTTACCAATTTTAGCAGTTTTGAAGGAATTTTGACCATCCTAATAGACCCTGCCCATCTGGAAATGCCATTGTTCTAAATCCACGAAATTGAAAGTTTCCCTGGCCCTGACATAAGTGAGCCTTGCACAGATAGAGGGAAGAAACTGTATGTAACTGAGAAGGGAATTCAGTGGCGTTGCAGTTTGAGTTTTGTGCCATTCATCCTCAGTGTTTAAACAGTAGAGACTTTAATTCTGAACACTAACACAGTGACTCAGAGTATTTCTTTTGCACCCACCGCACCCACATGCAGGGTCAAACATCTTCCCTAGGGGAAATTAAAGGGGAAGAAATGTGTAAAAAGGTCACCCCTGGCATATTGGGCCCTGGAAGTCTGTCTCCCCTCTCCCCCCACCTGCAAAGGATCCGAGACTGGGAGAAGGTGGAAATGTGAATGAGCTAAGTCAGTGAGAGGTTCCAGCCCCAAAGGGTAACACATTTACTTATGGCCCCACCCATGCAGGATAGGCACAGCGGGGTGGGGGGTTACATGAGCTTTTGCTCTGTCCAAGGCTATATCCCAGAGGAAGAGCCCACTAGTCCATTGCTTCAGTTATACTCTGGGACTTTCTCTTTCCTTCTGTGACCCTTGCCAGTATTGGGTTATGAGGTCTTAAAATAAGGACTGCCTCACTCATTAACTCAAGGGAATCCATATCAGCTGTGGTCCTTTCACCTTTTCCCAAGGTACCTTTCCTTTACCCTTTTGGGGGCTCAGCTGAGGGTTTCTTGTACAACCCTACTTTTTCCTTTTACCAACTCCAAATTTGTTTTCATGTTTCTCTGGCCTACCCATCTTGGTTAGTTCTAGAGCCCCACTCTTCATAATGTCTAGTTCATTAGCCCCCATCTTGCAGCTTATCTTCTCCATGCTGGATCACTGGGACCTCCATTTTCTTCTGGTCCTTCATGGTTCAGGCGCCAAAGATTCTTGTTGCTTTCTCACTTTCATCTTTGGCCTTCTTCATCTCCCCTGTTTTCTGATGGTTAGTCGCCCAATACTCCTGAAAACAATCTGACTCTTCTTCAGCTAGATGGACATCCTGGCTCATGAATGCTACTTTCACCTCAGCACATTCATCACCTTCTTTTTCTGACTTTAACCCTTCAGCTTCCTGATCGGTGTAGTCCATAGAAAATGGGTTAACCAATAACCATGATAAGATGCTGCCACTACTCACTTAGGGTTTCATTTTTTAAAAACATATACATGCTTAAAATTGAGTTTTACATGTATAAAAGCACTTTACCTATGTAAGTGGACTTTTGAATATTGTTACAATATATGCCATTGAATTGTCCATAGGAGGTTCACGTACTTTTTGCACGTAAATGGCTTTTTAATGACACTATGATAGCATGCAACAATTACCCACGTAACTCCTTTAAAATTACCAATTAAGGGGGTCATTTTCTAACGGGATCGCATGCGAAAAGGGACTTTTTGCACGCGTGCGACAGCTAAATCAGGGTGGAGTCGGGGCGAGGCTGCACCGGAAGGTGAGAAGTTGGGGCGGCATCAGGGAGGATTCCGCGATGATTTCCCTGGCGGTGATAAGACTCCTTATCACTGCCAGTAGCTCGCCCAATAGCACCACCTTTTACGATGGCTCTATTGGGTGCAAAAGCCGGCAGCGATAGCACCGAGGAGGTGCAATCGATGCCGGCTTTTGCAGGCCCGCCCCCCGCTACGCCCCCTCCCCCTCCCCCTGTTACTGCCGAATTCAGAGAGGCTTGCGCCATTGGAAAAATCCAGCCCTAAGTTACTGCTGCTGCTCTCCAGCTTGCAATAATGCTTTTGTCTCCTGGATTTCCACCATCTCTTCTCCTGACTCAAGCTCCTTCTCAGCTCACTGGGTACCTCGGTACAAGGAAGTTATTTCAGCATCAAATCATTCCTTGTCTCTCTTAGTGCCTGCACTACTGGTTCTTTTAATTTCTTCTTTACCATGATGACATCCCTAGTAAATTGTATCACTTCACTCTTCACTTGTGCCACCTCTGCCATAAATGCTTTAATCTCAGCCACCAGCTGCAACCATTCTTCTCTCTGTGCAGCCTGGACATCTGAGAATGGGCTCTCCAGCTCTTCTAACTTGCCTGGATTTTCTGGCTGCATTATCTCTCCAGTTCTTCCCAATTCCTCTCCTGCTCCCAGGAAAGAGGGATTTCTACCACATAAAAGTTAATCACAGTAACAGCTTCCTCGCATCTTTCAGAAAACACTTTGGCAGCAAACTTTTCTTTCAAGAACCATACATACCCTTTGCAGTTGCAACTTTTCTCTCTTTTCCCAGAAAACACTCTGGCAATGGACTTTTCTTTTAAGCTCCATGCTCTATTGAAACACACATACAAACTTCTTATTCTTCTTCCTCTTGGAAAAAGAAACAACTGCTTATCCAACTCTAACTCACTTTTTTATCTCATTCTCAGCCAGAGCTATTCTCCTTGGCCTGTTATTTTTAAACTCTCTGGGCCGGATTTTAATAGATACACCTGATTTTATAACATGCGCGCGCAGCCTCGGAGGCACAAGCAGCCTCGGAGGGAACCTTCCTTCTGCTCCCCACACCTTCCCATCCCTTCCCCCTATCTAACCCGCCCCGCAGTCGTAACTAAATCCCCCCACTTTTATTTTCTTATTTACGCCTGCCTCCGCGCAATCCCCCGGAACGGCCGCTGTGCCAGAGGCCTCAGTCCCTCCCCTGCCCTGCCCACTCCCCGCACCTTTTTTCAAGCCCCAGGACATATGTGCATCGCCGGGCCTATGCAAACTAGGCTCGGCGCACGCAGGAGTGGGTCTAAAACGGTTACGCATGCAACCCTTTTAAAATCTGCCCCTCTATTTTTAAACTCTATTGGCTGTCTCTGAAGCCAGGCCCCTTTGAAAAATTGTCTTCATTACACACTCCTTGTCTCTGTACATTGTTTAGAGTCACAGTCCTTCACACTTTTTCATGTTCTATGCAAATGCTTAGAACAGCCTTTTACCAACACAGGCCTTCTGCTCTGTGCAGCAATAAAACAGGTTTCTAAATTCTTCTTCTTCTTTTTCTTAATGTGAACCCATAGTTTGTGCTGGTCTTTATACCAGAACTTCTCAGAACTAGTTCCTGCCCTGTGCCAGGTTTTAGAGGAAAACCAGGATTCCAAAAAAAAAAAATAGTTTTATTCTTTCTTTCTTTTTCTCTTCCTTCCCTGGAGGCTTGACCATTGCTCTGCTGCTATACAGCTCAGATTCTTCTGCAACACAGTCTCTGCTCTGTATAACATTTTAAAGCAATCAGGTTTCTGAACAAACTTCTTTTTCTTTTTTTTCCTCTTGAGGCATGGGTCTCTGGCTGTGCCTTGTTTACAGCAGAAAATCACCAAGCTGATACCATATCTGGCACAATACATGAATGATCAAAGCTCTTCTCCAATGCAACAAATGCCAATAGTCTGCTTACTTTCAGCCATGCAGTTCATGTTATGACATTTCCACATTCACAATCTTCTCATTAGAACAGGCAAACTACGTTAGAGGGGCTGCCTTTCCATTTGTATACACGGTTTTGACAGAAATATTAATGGAGCTGTCTTTTCATGGGGTCCTTGGGGGATATTTTGCTTTCCTCTGAGCCTAAGCTATATTCCTGCTCAGGGGGCCACCCTGCACCACCCTGCACCCTGCCTTGTCTTAAAGTGGACCAGTACCAGATGCCTGGAACCAGTCCTTTATACTGTCTAGGGGTTTCTCAAGCATGCTTCTTCACACCTTGTATTTATTGTTATTATTTTATTGTTTATTGACTTCTGTATATTTTATTATAAGCTACTGTGATCTGTTGAGTGTGCTGTCTTTAAATAATTTGAAATAAATAAGAATATTTTTTTAAAATCCGCTTCCCTCTCTTTACTGAAAACATCAATGCCTTATGGTCTTGTAATTTCAGGGATTATTGCTTAATCACAGCAGGCTTTAGGATAAAAGGCTGGTATCTCTGGGGGAAGGGGTGGAGGGAGATGGGCAATGATGTTTGCTTTTCTTACTCACACTTTTTAATGTTTCCAGGCAGAGCTAGTTACAGAAAACTGCATTACAGGCAAACAGAAGAACAGATGATTGTATATAATATACAAATCAATGCCTTCTTCCATGCTAGAGTTTTGTTTTGCTTTGATTTCTTACTTCCGATGCCCTGTAACGCTTCTCTAATGTCTGAAAAGATTCCCAACATTAAAGGAAACATTTAGAGAAAGTTAATTCTTCCAAAGGATAGACACAATCATAGCATGATTTATTTCTCTCTATTTTTCTTCATGTATATTTGTACAGGAGTGGAACCAAGTGAAATGTGACTTTTATTTTAAGGGAAGGGAAATCATTCAGCTTAAGTCTGAAATGCTAATCAATTCAAACATTCTCTCTTTCTCAATTTTGTTTGTCTAAGACTACTAAATTCAGTTCATCTTTCTTAGAGCTCTATAAGATGTTTGGCAATTGATATTCAATGCAAAGAACTTAAGAATCATGCATTTGGAGTGTAGAAACCAAACCAAAGGTAGCTATAGGTGATGGGGGCAAAATTCTGATGATACCTCATGATGATAGATTCTGATGATCTGAAGATTGCAAAACAATGTGATAAAGCAGTAATTAAGGCCAGAGGGATGCAAGGCTGCATAGAGAAAGGTTTAACCAACAGGAAAAAGGACTTGATAATGCCCCTGAACAGGTCCTTAGTGAGGCCTCATCTGTAATACTGTGTTCAGTTCTGGAGACCGTATCTCAAAAAGGATAAAGACAGAATGGGAGCGGTCCAGAGAAAGGTGACTGAAATGGTGTGGGGCCTACACCAAAAGTGTTAAGAGATGAAACTGAAGGATCTAAATATGTATTCACTGTACTAGAGGAGAGACAGGGGTGATATGATACAGACTTTTAAATTTTTTTTTATTATTTATTATTTTTTTTTAATATACCGGCATTTGATCTCAATTGAGATATCACACCGGTTTACATTCAGGTACTTTAGGTAAATACCTGACAGGGTACAATTAATGCACAGGAACCAAACTATTTTCAATGGCTAGAAAATTGTAGAACAAGGGGGTCATAATATGAAGCTCCAAGGGGGTCGAGTCAGGACCAATATCAGGAAGTATTTCTACAAGGAAAGGGTAGTGGATACATGGATACATGGATACATGGAAGGCCCTCCCAGCATAGATGAGAACAAGGAGGCAGTAATGAAATTCCAAACGACATGGGATAAACAGAAAGGATTCATAGGAGTTAAATGATGGAGATGAAGAAGAGGAAAACCCATATTATCAGAGCAAAAATTGCCCTAACAATAATAAAATAAAATAAAGCTAGATGAGAAGACTGGATGGACCAATTCAGTATTTTTCTGCTGACATTTGCTATCTATAATTTAAATAAGAAGATAGTCCTTCCATATTTCAAGTACCACACTGTCATTTGTATTAGTGATACATAACTATCATGCTGTGAACTGTTTGTATTCTTCAAAATCTTACAATAATCCATAACTGGGAAAACAACACGGCTCTTACATACCTAAGATTTAAGTTGTTTTAATAAAGACACAAATTAAACCTACATATCAATCTGTCCTACTAAAGCACAGTAATATAGCAAACAATGGCAGATAAAGACCCAAGTGGTCCATCCAGTAGGGATGTGCAGAGGGACGCCATACATTGCATTCATGATTCGGATTCGTCAGGCAGCAGATATGTTGCATTCGGCCATATGGCACCCCGATACGTTAATACGGCGCTTTCTATTTGTGTCCCAGCTAAAATTAAAATTAACTACAAACCTCCACCCTCCTGACCCCCCCAAGACTTACCAAAACTCCCTGGTGGTCCAGCGGGGAGTCCGGGAACCATCCCATGTACTCTCCCACCCTTGGTGCTGGTTTCATCATGGCGCCGATAGCCTTTGTCACAGGGGCTACCAGTGCCATTGGTCAGCCCCTGTCACATGGTCATCGGCGCCATCTTGTGCTCCTACCATGTGACAGGGGCTGACCAATGGCACCGGTAGCCCCTGTGATATAGTATGGGCAAAGGCTATCGGCGCCATTTTGAGTACTGGCATCGGACGGCTAGAGTGCAGGAGGTCGCTCCGGGACCCCCGTTGGACCCCCAGGGACTTTTGGCCAGCTTGGGGGGGCCTCCTGACCCCCACAAGACTTGCCAAAAGTCCAGCGGGGGTCCGGGAGTGACCTCCTGCATGTCTGCCATCCAATGCCAGTACTCAAAATGGTGCCGATCGCCTTTGCCCTCACTATGTCACAGGTACCGATGGTCAGCCCCTGTGACATAGTGATGCCAGTATTCAAAATTCTATTATCCGAAAGTGTAAATAACCAATTCACATCTGCTCATTCAAGACCTCTCATGATTTTAAAGACCTCTATCATATTCCCCCTCAGTTGTCTCTTCTCCATTAAAAAGCAACATCAAGAGATTACTCTTGGACTGATTTTGCTATAGCATTGAATTGTGACTATATTTGTAATTTTTGATACTGTACTTGTTTATTTCTATACATTCTCTCTCTCTCTCTCTATGTATATATATATATATATATATATATATATATATATATATATTTATATGAATAGTAAACAACAAAATGGCACTTGTAAGAACCAAAATGGGTGAGGTCATACCAGTAATTACACTCTTTAAAAAAACAAACTTCCTTACTCGCTTATCTAAAAAAATGATTTTCCTTTATTAGATCAATTTTTTCTTTCACAAAATTTTTTGCAGAATTTTAACCCCTAAAATCACTGATTACAGCACTCTAGTCACACACACAATCACTCCCAATTTTCAAGCTCACACAGAGTAAAAGGAATGGTGAATAAAACGGAAAATGTCATAATGCCTCTGTATCGCTCCATGGTGAGAACGCACCTTGAATACTGTGTACAATTCTGGTCGCCGCATCTCAAAAAAGATATAATTGCGATGGAGAAGGTACAGAGAAGGGCTACCAAAATGATAAGGGGAATGGAACAACTCCCCTATGAGGAAAGACTAAAGAGGTTAGGACTTTTCAGCTTGGAGAAGAGACGACTGAGGGGGGATATGATAGAGGTGTTTAAAATCATGAGAGGTCTAGAATGGGTAGATGTGAATCGGTTATTTACTCTTTTAGATAGTAGAAAGACTAGGGGGCACTCCATGAAGTTAGCATGGGGCACATTTAAAACTAATCGGAGAAAGTTCTTTTTTACTCAACGCACAATTAAACTCTGGAATTTGTTGCCAGAGAATATGGTTAGTGCAGTTAGTATAGCTGTGTTTAAAAAAGGATTGGATAACTTCTTAGAGGAGAAGTCCATTACCTGCTATTAAGTTCACTTAGAGAATAGCCACTGCCATTAGTAATGGTTACATGGAATAGACTTAGTTTTTGGGTACTTGCCAGGTTCTTATGGCCTGGATTGGCCACTGTTGGAAACAGGATGCTGGGCTTGATGGACCCTTGGTCTGACCCAATATGGCATTTTCTTATGTTCTTATGTTCTTAAAACCAACACATCATGTTTGTTAAATCTTTAAGTTTATAGCATCACAGCTGAAAATATATAACAGGTAACCAATGTGTTTTTCAATAAATTACACTAATAAATCAAACAAGATTCTTTCACTTGCTCAAAGCATTACCAAATGTTTCTAGACTCTTCTAAAGCATATCAATTGCTCAGAGCTTCACAAGATTTATTTATTTATTTATTTATTTATTAACTTTTATTTACCGACATTCGTGCAGCACATCATGCCGGTTTACAATGAACTCAGGTGGAAAATACAGTGTAACGATAAAACAATATTTATAATAATGATAGTAAATAAATAACTGGCAATAACAATTAACAATGTGGGGATGGGGAAGAGAGGAGAACAAAGGCAGATAGAGAGAAGAGAAGTAAAGGAATGAAAACTATAGGAATAGAGGGAAACTATGTACAGATGACGGAGTGCACAGGTCTCATTAACTTGAGTATAGGTATCAGTAACTTAAGTACAGGTTTCATTTACTTAAGGAGGGACTCATGAGGACTTGAAAGCCACCAGTATTACTTGGGCTAAGGTGTTCATTCGGAGAAAGGTTATTTGAGGGAGATTGAAAGGTGTACGGGGGGGTAGGGGGTAGAAGGGGGCGATTGGGAGACAAAGGATTGGAAGGTGACTAGGAGTGAAGAGGGGTAGGGGTGGGTCTGACGGAGGGGGGAAGATAATTCACAATTGCTTAGAGAAACCCAAAAAGATGATGCAGTTCATGAGCCCCAATTACTCAGAGCATTGCTCATAGTATTGCAATTTCAAAACCAGCTGAAACTCCAGTTTATTTGTAAAATCCCGAACTGATGACACAGTTCATATATAGATATATATTTATTTATTTATATTTGGCATAGTTTCATTAGTCATACTAGTCATGGAAAAGATTAATCCTAATATGTTGCAATACTCCTTAAAAGGCTAACAAACCCACTGACCTACACATATATCTACACAACTCCAATTTTTATTCCAACTACAATAAGAAATAGGTAATTTACTATCAGACCATCTAATACCAATGACTCTATTCAGGTAAAGACACTAGAGAGAGACACGACATCTATTTCCACAATGCTCAGGGCCACTGTTAGACACACAGGGAATGAGGGTAGAAATGAAGGCTGTGGCCCAGCCAATGACAGACACCTTATAGCTCTGCCTCAGTGACATCACTAAGTTTCTCCAAGAGGCCCTGTTTACCTCCCTCCCCAAAACCATCCCTCATAGTGCCGCTCTTCCAAACATTAAGGAGGAGTATAGGAGGCACCATATAGGGGGCACCACTCTTGGAGTGGTGTTGGATGGCAGGAGAAAGCTAAGGCTGGTCTTCTGCCTAATTACCCCCCACCCCTGCAGGTTGAGTCCTTAGGGTCTGGGAGCCAATAAGTCTCTTCAGCGGCAGGCCAACATGGTGAGCTGGATCAAGGCTTGGAAAGGCTGGTACGCTGGAGTAAAGCTAGAGAGGAACGGAATACAGGTAAAGCTGGAACTGAGGCTTGGACAGGAACAGCATACAGGTAAAGCTGGAACTGAGAATTGGACAAGAACAGTGTGCAGGTAAGGCTGGAACTGAGGCTTGGACAGTAACAACATGCGGTACAGACAGAACAGGACAGAGCGAGACAGGGACAACACAGAACATAGAACATAAAGACCCTAAGGCAGCGAAAGAAAGGCCTAGATAGGCCAGAGGTCAGGGGAAGGCCTAGATAGGCCACAGAGAAAGACAAGGCCTAGATAGGCCAGACAACAAGGCAAAGCGCAAGGAGGCTGGATGGCCACATGGCAAGCCTAGGAGCGGGAAGGCCTGGAGATCATAAGACAACACAAGAAAAGGCCTGGATAGGCTGCAAGGCAAGAATGTCTAGGGCAAGGAGCCAAGGGAGACTCAATGCAGAAGCATCTTGGGTTTGGAGTCGAGAGTGGCTAGACAGGAAGGAGTAGCTTAGCCAACCTGGAGAGTATGCTTGTTGAGGTCCTCTGGTGGGGAGGAGGCTGCAAGACAGGCTGAACCATGAGTCCAGGGACGAGATGCTGTGAACAGTACTAAGTGGGGCTCACCAGAGGTCATAGTCAGGGTACAGTGAGGCTGCATAGCAGCTAAAAGTGTAATAGTGAGTGCATAGAGAAAACCTTTTTTAATCCAAAGACAAAAAACAAACATATCAAATATCTACTACTTGCACCTCTATTTTATCTTCACTCAGACATCATTAAATATCTACTTATGTTCACTGTGAATAATACACTGAGAGGCATATTCACTGACAACCTTACAATCTCTTTCCCTCCCTTTCTAACCTGGTCATCAGGAACAAATTGTTATCTAACCAACAAAGACCTCAAAGTAATAAGGTATGCTCGAGTGTGCACATAAGTTAATGTATTGTTGTGTACACATTTTTGTGCATTCTTTATTCCCAATTTAACAAAAAGTTTAGCATTCAAAAAATATGTGCACAAATGTGAGTAAAACTGTTTGCATAAATCAGAAATTAGTGCTCTTCTATGCAAATCTCAGGTTTGACAAGACATTAACTATTACTGACCAATGAAGAAAGGGATGTAGGCTTAACTCATGTTTCCTTATTGCTAGAAATTTAACTAACGGTCAGAGGTGAGTCAAGATTCTTGAATTAGTGCTAGTCTATGGGTCTGAACCTGGAGTTCCTTATGCAAAGTTTCAGTACTAGGAATTTATGTCCATAAAACACAGCTCACAAAGCATAGTCTCACTGCATAAAGCATAATTTATGCACATGCTTTATTTGCAGAGAACATGCTTAGTGCACAAATCAGGTTTTATGCCCATAAACCATGTTTTGTGTGCATAAATCATATTTTAGGTGAATAAAAAATGATTTGTGTGCATAACATAAACTTTTGGTTCAGAAAACATGGTTGATATGCATAAGTGATGTTTTATATAAGATAAGCTTGTTTATGTATGAACATTTTCAGGTTAATGTACTTTATATGCAAAATGTATTACAATATCATTAGTTTACTGCAGTTAAACATTTTCTAGAAAATGTATACAAAAAATGTGCACCGAAATTCAGTGGACTTATTTTACGCACATCTTCTTGTATCAGTGTCAAAAGGAGCAAAATAAACCCTCATATGTGACAAGAAAAAATGCAAGAACTGTAAACATTTATGTCTACTATCATCCTTACTGCAATCCACAAACTTTTAGCACTTTTGTTATTCATTTGCAAGTACAACAGCAATGTGGTTCAATCCCATCTAGTCCAAGGCATATCTCATCAAGGACTGTGAAAGAGATTAAAAATGGTCTTCAGAACTGGGATAAACTATTGTGGATACACTATACCCGAGTCTAAAACCAACACATATGGAAGACACACCAAAAATAACTGAACGCCTAATGCATCCATGTGGGTGCTGCCTCTGCCGTGCCAGCCAGGCTTACCACTGGGTGCGGAGGGGGTATCCCTTCTCCCCTCCTCCTTCCAGTTGCTGTCAGTGATGGCACTGGTCATGTGCGACTGATGGCATGTGCGGCGTCTTCCTTAGCACGTCGGGGGACGATGATATCAATGACGCGGCCCCTGGTTGGTCCAGCGTCGGGCGCGTTGATGTCATTAAAATGTGCCCAGATGCCGGGCCACACGATTGGCCGGGGTAGCGATGCAGTGACATCGGCTGGGGGGAGGGACCGGCAGAAAATTTTAAAACCTGCCAGCTCCCCCTCATTTGTCCTCTTCCTCCTTGGCCCTGGCACGATGCAACATTTCCCCTCCCAAACCACCTTCTTTATCAGTTAGTGTGAAGTGTTAACAAATAATGATCGTTCATTGTTATACTTTCGCAGCGGCGGTAACCGAGTCATGGAAGATTAATAATGCTGAGGGCTGTATACGAAGCAGGGAGGTGCTGTTAAGAATGAGAAGGGCCTTGGGTCTACCACTCAGAGATTGGCCATCGAGGACAGATGCCAGACTAGAGGAGTGGGCCTCCAGCCTTGATGAATCGACAGCCAGGCAAACTTGCGAGGGGCTCTAATGGGGTTTGCTACGTGGCAGTCAATCAGGGCCCCTCTGGTAACAGCGGTCCGCCACCAGTTGGGGGGCTCACCATGGTAGGGTTACCGACTTCAGACTACTATGGAAATAGGCAAAGTGTCAGTAATGATATCTGCCACACCTACAAGAATGCTGTCCCCTTTTTCAGCCAGACAGGGACCTATTCACCCCCTGCTAATCAAACTCTCTGAAGGGGAATTTCTCCCAACCCCAGTCTTCTTGATTTTTATGCTCTATGTAGCTATTTTTGTGAAAAAAGTGAGACACCCCCCCCCCCCCCACCCCGGTCTAGATATAAAAGCTTGATTCTCACCTTTTTAGTTTCACCTGAGGAAATGAATGTGTTCTCCAAAGGTCATGCATTACAGCCTATTTTTCTTTTTCTCCTTTAGGGGTAATTTTCAAAAGCAATAACATGCATAAACCCTGTTTTTAATGGGTATAAATGCACTTTTAAAAATGACACAGTTGCCATGATTGTAAAACTTGGTGCAAAAGTGATTTTCTGCATTTTTTTTACTTGCACTAAAAAGAGGCATTTCAGAAGGCAGAGTATGGGTGGGTCATGATTTGTGTGCACACTTTTGAAAAATAATTAATACCTGCTCCCAAGCAAATATAATTATGTATACATGTTTTGGTACTGGTTCTGCATAGACTCTGCTTTGAAAATGTGGTCTAAAGGCCGCAGCGGACTTCAGCTGATGTGAGCTGTTAGAAAATTACTTTCCCTAAAGATATCACAGCCTGCTAAAACTCCAATTTTCTAATGCGGGTAATCAATGGGATGCACAAGCTACAGGAATCCTGACAGGAGTGGTGCATATGAAGACTGAGTCCCTTGATAGAAGGAATAGAATTAGAGCCATTCTATGAAGCAAATTATTCTTATTGCTTTCCTGTATTGATGCATTAACTGCTATTGGGAGCTGTCAAACCATGGCCTAGATTCATCATTTTACTATATATATTGCATGAATAGTAGGGATGTGCAGGGAAAAAGTTTTCATTGCGTACGTGATACGTATTCGTGGGGGGGTCAATTCTGTTTCATGCGGAAGTATGGAGAATTCCATAAGTTGTCGATCTATAAATACGTTACTACGGCGAGTTAAATTATTGTCTCAGCTAAAATTAACTACAACCCCCCACCCTCCTGACCCCCCCAAGACTTACCAAAACTCCCTGGTGGTCCAGCGGTGGGGTCCGGGAACTCACTCACACCCTCGGTGCTAGTTTCATCATGGCGCCGATAGCCTTTGTCACAGGGGCTACCGGTGCCATTGGTCAGCCCCTGTCACATGGTCATCAGCGCCATCTTGTGCTCCTACCATGTGACAGGGGCTGACCAATGGCACCGGTAGCCCTTGTGACATAGTATGGGCAAAGGCTATCGGCGCCATTTTGAGTCCTGGAATCGGACGGCAGGTCACTCCAGGACCCCCGTTGAACCCACAGGGACTTTTGGCCAACTTGGGGGGGGCCTCCTGACCCCCACAAGACTTGCCAAAAGTCCAGCGGGGGTCCGGGAGTGACCTGCCGTCTGATTCCAGGACTCAAAATGGCATCGATCGCCTTTGCCCTCACTATGACGGCGATCGGCAGCATTTTGAGTATTGGCATCGGACGGCAGGTCACTCCCGGACCCCCGCTGGACTTTTGGCAAGTCTTGTGGGGGTCAGGAGGCCCCCCCAAGTTGGCCAAAAGTCCCTGTGGGAGAACCCAAAAACTAAGTCTATTCCATGTTACCATTGCTAATGGCAGTGGCTATTTTCTAAGTGAACTTAATAGCAGGTAATGGACTTCTCCTCCAAGAACTTATCCAATCCTTTTTTAAACACAGCTATACTAACTGCACTAACCACATTCGCTGGCAACAAATTCCAGAGTTTAATTGTGCGTTGAGTAAAAAAGAACTTTCTCCGATTAGTTTTAAATGTGCCACATGCTAACTTCATGGAGAGCCCCCTAGTCTTTCTATTATCCGAAAGAGTAAATAACCGATTCACATCTACCCATTCTAGACCTCTCATGATTTTAAACACCTCTATCATATCCCCCCTCAGTCGTCTCTTCTCCAAGCTGAAAAGCTGAAAAGTCCTAACCTCTTTAGTATTTCCTCATAGGGGAGTTGTTCCATTCCCCTTATCATTTTGCTAGCCCTTCTCTGTACCTTCTCCATCGCAATTATATCTTTTTTGAGATGCGACCAGAATTGTACACAGTATTCAAGGAGCGGTCTCACCATGGAGCGATACAGAGGCATTATGACATTTTCCGTTTTATTCACCATTCCCTTTCTAATAATTCCCAACATTCTGTTTGCTTTTTTGACTGCTGCAGCACACTGAACCGATGATTTCAATGTGTTATCCACTATGACGCCTAGATCTCTTTCTTGGGTTCTAGCACCTAATATGGAACCCAACATTGTGTAATTATAGCATGGGATATTTTTCCCTATATGCATCACCTTGCACTTATCCACATTCAATTTCATCTGCCATTTGGATGCCCAATTTTCCAGTCTCACAAGGTCTTCCTGCAATTTATCACAATCTGCTTGTAATTTAACTACTCTGAACAATTTTGTGTCATCTGCAAATTTGATTATCTCACTCATCGTATTTCTTTCCAGATCATTTATAAATATATTGAAAAGTAAGGGTCCTAATACAGATCCCTGAGCACTCCACTGTCCACTCCCTTCCACTGAGAAAATTGTCCATTTAATCCTACTCTCTGTTTCCTGTCTTTTAGTCAGTTTGCAATCCATGAAAGGACATCGCCACCTATCCCATGACATTTTACTTTTCCTAGAAGCCTCTCATGAGGAACTTTGTCAAACACCTTCTGAAAATCCAAGTATACTATATCTACCGGTTCACCTTTATCCACATGTTTATTAACTCCTTCAAAAAAGTGAAGCAGATTTGTGAGGCAAGACTTGCTTTGGGTAAAGCCATGCTGACTTTGTTCCATTAAACCATGTCTTTCTATATGTTCTGTGATTTTGATGTTTAGAACACTTTCCACTATTTTTCTTGACACTGAAGTCAGGCTAACCGGTCTGTAGTTTCCCGGATCGCCCTGGAGCCCTTTTTAAATATTGGGGTTACATTTGCTATCCTCCAGTCTTCAGGTACAATGGATGATTTTAATGATGTTACAAATTTATACTAATAGGTCTGAAATTTCATTTTTTAGTTCCTTCAGAACTCTGGGGTGTATACCATCCGGTCTGGGTGATTTACTACTCTTCAGATTGTCAATCAGGCCTACCACATCTTCTAGGTTCACCGTGATTTGATTCAGTCCATCTGAATCATTACCCATGAAAACCTTCTCCATTACGGGTACCTCCCCAACATCCTCTTCAGTAAACACCAAAGCAAAGAAATCATTTAATCTTTCCGCGATGGCCTTATCTTCTCTAAGTGCCCCTTTAACCCCTCGATCATCTAACGGTCCAACTGACTCCCTCACAGGCTTTCTGCTTCGGATATATTTTTAAAAGTTTTTACTGTGAGTTTTTGCCTCTACAGCCAACTTCTTTTCAAATTCTCTCTTAGCCTGTCTTATCAATGTCTTACATTTAACTTGCCAATGTTTATGTTTTATCCTATTTTCTTCTGTTGGATCCTTATTTTTATTATTAATTTATACAGTAAATTGCCTAGGCTGAAACATGAGGCAATGTACAATATAACATACATAAAATATAATACAATAAGTAGATTTCTGATGACAAACTTTTCAAGCTTTCTAAAAGTTATTATATCTCAGAAATGAAGCAAGACACTAATGAAGAGAAGGGAGGAAATTATATTCTTGCATTGTTTGAAAATACGGATGTATCTGCCTTTCTGCAAACTTCTCAGGATATTATTCCCACAAGGGCTATACTTATTGTTTCCTTTGCTCTAGAATTGGATAAAGTCTCAGTTCTTAAACAATATTTTAAATGCAGAGACATACCTTTTTGTTGCCAAAAATTCACATTTTCCCAGATGTGGCTAGAGCAATCCAGTTAAGAAGAAAATGTCCTGCAATTAAAATAACATATATTTGAGCTGTGAGCTTCTTTTTTCCTAAAATTCCCTTGTAAATGCATTATTATATTTCAGAGGAATACGTTTGCATATACTGACCCTAGCCATTTGAAGACATTTCTTTTGGATATGTCTATGGGAAAATACATATTTTTCTATATAGGTGCCTCTTAGAGACTGAGGTGCTATGATAATGGCCTACAAGCTCTATTTGTTTTTTATTTCTTCTTTCCCTTCTTGTTTCTTTATAATGGAGTCTTTGAATGTGCTCCGATTGGTTTATTTTTTTAGATTTTTTTTTCTTTTTGATATTTATGTTTTTGTAATTCATTGTTGCTTCGCATTAATTCATGTAATATGATATAAATTCTAATAAAATTAAGTGAAAAATATAATACAATAAGTCAATAATAACAGAACATAAAAAAATCACAAGGACTAGTTTAGGACAAACCATTGTCCTAGGAGTGCAGGAACTCAGAATTTAAACTTACTAAAACAGGCTGCAATTAGTGAGATCCTGTTCCATATATTGGTATAGATATGCCAGTTTAAACAAAAATGTTTTTAACAGGACTTAAAAGATTTTGAAAAGTTAGTCGCATGTTCTATGGAAGCGGGCTCTAAAATCCAGGAACAGCTACAGAAAACACCCTTTCTCTGATTTTGGACAGCTGTACCTACCTGTTTAGGGGAGGGAATATCTAACAAGTCTCTCTGAGAAGTGGAGAGCTCAAGTAGGGTTGTACACCCTTAATGAAACATTTGCCTAAGGAAAAAAAACTGAGTTGCAATACATGTGTCAGCTATACTGTCTTAAACTGAACATAGTAGTGGATTGGCAGCCAATGTAGGTCATACAGACCTGGAGTGATGTGATCTCTAGCATTGCTCCCAGAAATAAGCTGTGCTGTAGAATTCTGTAGTAATTGCAAAGGTTTTAAGGAAGCAACCAGGAGACCAATATAAATTGCATTACAATACTCAACCAAGGGGAAAATCAAGGCCTGCACAACTGAAAAAAAGTCAGCTGGAACCAAAAGATATTTCAGTCCATGAAGAACTCCAGTGTTACATGTAACAGTACATATGGAAGCAGTTTCTTGAAAGAGGCATTCCTGATGGAAGCGCTGGGCTGGGGAAATCATTTACAGTCATATTTTTGATATTGAAAAGTATGAAATAAAACCATATGCATACGGATTTAAATCTGTTCTCTAGCTGATATAAATGCACATGCCTAAGGTGCGTACGGTCCTGTTAATTTTCAAAGTGGGCTTACGAGTGTGTGTGTCCACATAGAAAGTGTGCGCACTTTCTTCAGGCCTATGTGGGCTGTTATAAAACTACCCTCTTTCTTTTCTTGCATTTGTCCCTTTGCTCTCTTGTCTACTTTCTCAGCTTCAATTAACTTTTCTAGATATCATGTCTTTTCTTCTTTCTGCAAACTCTAGTAGTTCATGAACGTATTTAAAAACCACAGTAGCTTCTTTTCCCTCTTACCTTTATTCACTTTCCTAGCAAAATGGTTTATTGCCTTCACAGTTGCCTGCTACTCTTTTACTTTCCCTAGGTTTTCCCATACTGTTAATGACTCCTTCAATTACTTCTCCATCTTAACAAAGTTAGTTTCCATAAGTCTAGGACTATCACCTTTTGAAAGAACCACATTGCACCTGCCCTAATACTGAATTCTGCCACTCGATGATCATTGGATCTCACATGATTGCCCTTTGTGGGGTAGATTTTCAAAGGGGTACGCGCGTAAGATACGCGCGTACCCCCCGAAAACCGACCCCAACGCCCCCTGCGCGCCGCCGAGCCTATTTTGCATAGGCTCGGCGGCGCGCGCAAGGCCCGGGACGCGCGTAAGTCCCAGGGCTTGCAAAAAGGGGCGGTTGGGGGCGTGGCCAGGGGGGCACGGTTTGAGATCGGGGGCGTGTCCGGGGGACGTGTGGGCGGTCCGGGGGCGTGGCCGAGTGCCCCGACACAGCGGCCTGTGTCAGGGCCTGCCGCGCCGGTGCGCGTAAGTTACTACTGCCTGGAGGCAGTAGTAACTTTTCCGATAAAGGTGGGGGGGGGGTCTAGATAGGGCGAGGGGGTGGGTTAGGCAGGGGAAGGGAAGGGAAGGTGTGGGGGGTTAGAAAGAAAGTTCCCTCCGAGGCCGCTCTGATTTCGGAGCGGCCTCGGAGGGAATGGGCAGCGCACGCAGGGCTCGGCGCGCACAAGTTGCACAAATGTGCACCCCCTTGCGTGCGCCAACCCCAGATTTTATAAGATACGGGCGGCTATGCGCGTATCTTATAAAATCCAGCGTACTTTTGTTCGCACCTGGTGCGCGAACAAAAGTATGCGCGCGCGTAAATTTATAAAATCTACCCATGTGGCATTAGAAACACTCCCCAAAGTTGTAAGCATCAGGTCTAGTACTTTCCCCTCATTGTCAGTTCTGTTGCTAGTTACTTTACAGCTTGCAGTTGCTAACAGGTATTTCTCATTAATTCCATTTTGCTGATCTATCTCCCAGTATATCATATGCAACTGGTCTACATACAAGTTTTAGATCATATTTAAATGAGGCAGAATTATGATTGAAGTGTCAGCATGTGATTTTGACTTCTTGTTCTTAGATTGTGCTAACATCACTCATTCAGTTCACTCCATGCTCAATCTCTTCTCAGTTCCAGATGTTGTTGATGTCATCAGAGTTACTTTATATGTTTGGAAAAGAATAATAATAGTATTGTAATGAAGCATATAATGTATTCCATGTGTGCAGACGAGTTTGCATAAAATCTATAATGACTGTCAGCAAAAGAAATTAAAGAACGGGTAACCACCAACCAAATTTCTCAGAAGCAGCACCTGTCCAATGAAACTTTCTCCCAGAAGAACTTCACCAAACTCATCATTATTCCCTCTTCTGGAAGCAAGCTACAGGCTGATTCTTCTACCAAGCCTTTAAAGTCAATCCCATAACTGCCTCAACCCCAGAAATTTGTAGAAACCTGTTATCCTCCATGCATTTGAATGAAACTGAACTGCTATTAATTGCCTAGCACCATAAATGAATGCCCTGAATGTGCTGTTACAACCTATTGTTTTGCTGATATATATATATATATATATATATATTCATTCTCACGCTGCCCTCCTAGAAAGCTATTCCACACAACTTCCTTTCAACCGTACATCATTAATATCAGCTATGCAATCAAATTTTAATTCTAAAACAAAAATGTTACTTAAAACATTATTCAATTATGGAGGGCATTCATGAGATATTACCTGTATAGAAGCTGAGGCCAAATGCCCTCACAAAAGATTCAACCTAACATTAACCTAATATAGGCTACATTAGCCATATTTGAACATAGATAGAATAAATGTTCCTTTTTAGACAAAATATTGTGCAATTTGAAAGTATCTACATTGTTGGTAGATGTCATGATAGCAAGAAATATAAAAATACTACTGACAATTGCTTTTTCCTGGTAATGCTTTCATCATCCACAATCCTAGTATTTTCTTTAGATTGTCCTACATGCATGCCATATATTCTCAAACAATTTATAATTAGCAGGTTTTTTTTATCACTTCGGTGCAGTTTATAGACAAAATGATATGTTCCATATGCTCAAACTAAGAAAGGAGATAAAATGAAATAGATCCTTTCCAAGTGTAATCCCTGAGAGGATTAAGCATACAAAGACAAGCCACTTAGGAAAAGTAAGCTAAGAGAAAGAAGCTAATTAGAGATGCTTCAGTTATTAAAGGAGAGAAGTTGCTAGTCTTATAAATGTTTTCAATTGGGAACTTTTATATCTTTGAATCTTGTAAAATCTGCATGATTTCTTTTAAGAAGCAGCACTGTTGAAAGTATAGTGAATCCATAAACCTAAAAGATAATAGCCTTTCCTAAAGGACAGAAAAAATTGTCATTGAATACATTTGAAAATGGCAGGAAGACAATCTTCAGAACACCAGGCCAGTCTGAATGGTTCAAAATACCCTAGCAATGTCTTCCTGCATTCTTAAAGTCTTTGCAGAATTAGCATGTTGTATGTTACTTACACTTTACGAAAATCAATAGCAAGAGCCCCTAAACCACTTTCTTCCCTGCAATCAACACTCTGAATTACCTACTGTTAAATTTATCTAGACTGGTTTAGAACTTCATACATCTGGCGAAATAACATGGAACAAAAAAGGCATTAACCTCTGAAAAAGTTATTTGGAGCCTTTTGTGGAATGCATTGAACTCTGCCCAATTCCCAGTGGACAAGAGCCCACATCACTAAAACCAAAACCACCATCAAAATGTGGCACTCATTGGCACTGTTGTCAGCAGGAAATGCAAAGTTTGCACAGGCATGGGGACTTTTTACCCCTATAGGTGATTAATACAAACAGTGTTGAGGAACAGTAGCCGGGCAATGTTGGAAAGTTTTCATTGCTGTTTCCTGCAATACCTCTTCTATGTATAGAAAAATTCCATTTCCAGTGATGTCAATATGATACATTTCATGTCCAGTAAATTCACAGAATAGTATTTTTTATGTTAAAACACGGGTACAAATAAATAAATAAATGCACAAGGGGATTGCTTCATCCTTGAAATCTTCAGGCTTTGATTGACAAATATGTTTTTTTCAGATACCTCGTCTTGTAAAAGTGGATATACAGCTACTGTTCAAGGTGTTTTTGAAAAGGCAGCAAACTATTTGGCTTAACAAGAAAACAGATAGTCAGAATGTATATTAGATGGAACCACCATAGATGTCCCATGATGGTTTCCTTTTCCCTCTTAGTTGAAGCAGAAAAGTGTATTTACCCACACTTATATGTTTATTTTATTTGCAAGTGCAAAATATGTATGTGAAAGTTGGCACAAGGATTTCAAAATGAAACCTCCTTACATACCTTCATTCTCACAACCTAACTTTGCTCTTTTGTATGTGGGGAATGTTATGTGTGGATTTCCATAGCACTCATATTTTTCCTTGCATACCAGGAGGGGGAATGGGGGAGGATCAATGCTTAAAAATGCATTGGTTATATGTGCATTTACTCATATAATAAAACATTTAGGTGAATTTTAAAAGCCAGGCACATGTGAAAACTGTGAGATAGGCACACAAGTTGGGCCCACATGTACCGAACAGATTTTAAAAGCCACCTGAATTCAAGCATACATGCCACTATATGCACAAATGAAAAGTTCCAAAAAAGGGCGGGGCATGGGTGTTACTGGATTTCACATTGAAATTATCGCATAAATACCTACACGTACAGGCACATGCCAGGTGTTATGGTTTGTGGGTATGTGGACCCTTGGCCTGAGGTGAAAGTTTTTACAGCCCATGGGGAGGAGCCCACAGGTCCGGACCATCAGGAGGCGAGGTATAGGCACAGCGGGGAGCTCTGGGCACAGTAGTGGAGAGATCCCCAGAGACCAGGAGGTGACCCCCATAGGGTAACAGACCGTTGGTAGTACCTGGAGTGAGACCCTGAAGAGAGAGGTGCCAGACAGTCCGCAGAGCGGTAGGCGCAGGATTAGCCGTGAGTTGGTTCTCTGGGAGGACTGCCCCGAGGGGCGGAGCTGCAGTGTAGTGGGCGTAGACTTGGAGACGCAGGCCAACCCACGAGGCAGGGAAGCCCGGGGCCGGTCTCAGCTGCTGATGTAGGCAGGAACCCGGAGAGTGAAGAGTGCTGGTAGTCCAGTAGAGAAGCAGGCCCGAGGAGCGGGACAGCTGACAGTCTTGCTAGAACACAGGCGCAAGCCCAAGGAGCGGGGAAGGCTAGCCAAGGAACTCACAGGTTGCCGCAGTGTTCCAAGGGAGACTCGAGTAACAGGAGCCTGTTGCTGGGTAGGACCCAAGAGGCACAGACCCATCCCAAGAAGCAGGGTAAGCCAGAGGAGTAAGCCCCCATAGGAGCGCTCACTGACCCCTGAGGAGCGGATGCCAGACAGGGTCCAGGAGCAAGGCGTGTAGTGGCGTCTCAGGAACACAAGGCAGGAGTTGAGAACTCGAACGGAACTTGTTGCTAGGGATGTGAAGCAGGGATGGATTCGACCCATTCTATATTCGTATTCGTCGAGACCCAAATCCATTGTATCCGTTCTCGGGGGACCCCAATCCGTTCATTAGTTACATATGTATTCATTTCCCAAAAAAACCCCATCCCAACCCTTTAAATTTAATTAACTACAACCCTCCTGACCCCCCCAAGACTTTCCAAAAGTCCCTGGTGGTCCAGCAGGGGTCCTGGAGCGATCTCCTGCACTCGGGCAATCGGCTGCCGGTATTCAAAATGGCGCCGATAGCCTTTGCCTTACTATGTTACAGGAGTTACCAGTGCCATTGGTCGGCCCCTGTCACATGGTAGAAGCATGTAGATCGCTCCAGGACCCTCGCTGGACCACCAGGGACTTTTGGCAAGTCTTGAGGGGGTCAGGAGGGTGGAGGTTGTAGTTAATTAAATTTAAAGGGTTGGGATGGGTTTTTTTTTGGGAAACAAATACATATGTAACTAATGAACGGATCTTGAGGGTTTATTCATTAGTGATATGTTGTATGGGGGTTCGCCATACATTTTGTGACTCCCATGAATACAACAAATATGGCATATACATTGCGGATTGCCAATATGTTGCAAACGAATGTACACCCCTACTTGTTGCCAAGTCGGCTTGCTGGGGATGAAGGTGGAGCTTAAGTACAGGAGTCAGGTGACATTATCAATCTGGGACGCCTCCGAGGTTCCCGCCGAAGAGGCTTCATAGGCAGGGCATGTGACGCGCATGTGTGCCTAGGAAGGCCCAACATCGAAGCAGGAAGTAGCGGCATCCATGCCGCCATGGGAAGTCCCGAGGAACGTGGTGGTGTAGGCAGGCCTGCGCTGCAAGCACACCCTGAGAGAGCAGGAGAGCAGTCCAAGAAGTGAGTACTCGCGGTCATAGCTGTCTGCGACTGACAGGCTTAACACCAGGGACCCCTGCTGTGTAACTTTACTTCTGCTATGCATGATGTGCAAGTTATAAAATGAAAAGAAATAGACAGATCAGTGGAGTTTGACGTGTCAGGGCTAACAAGAGAGAAAGGAGACTATTAAACCACGTGGGTTTGGAAGTCCTAATCCTTACCTGCGAAAAGTGGAAATGAACTGGTAAAATTAACAATGGCATTGGCGCACGTGCCTATTAAATTCCCTCCACTTACATGGCAGAAGGGGCATTTGCACACATAGGTGTGCATCCACTTAAAATTGCACGCACATGTGCACATGGTCAGGATATTTTATAACATGTGCACATATACCCATGTATGTTATTAAAGGCTGCATCCCTGGGTGTGAATCGAGGAATGCGGGCACATGTGCACCCATGCACCTATTTAAAAGTTATCTTTCCTGTTTATTGCTTCCCTTTATACTGTGTGCAAGGGTCAACAAAATAACCTCTACCACCCACTCATAACTCTTGGAATTTATAGCATTTAATTTTGATGTTGAAAACAAAATATTGGAGTACAAAATAAACAGAATTTTATTTTAGGGACCCTGTAGCAAATCATGACTGGATTTCCACTGATTATATTTTTTTATAATTTAAAAACTCAATGTTTCTTTATATCAAGATCATAAACCATGTTTCCTTTAGTCTTATGAAATGGTTACTTGAGAAAACATTTCATGCTCTGCAAACTCACATACAGGAATAATATGAGCACTACATTTTTGCAACATTGAGTTGAAAAAAAAAAGAAACAATGCTATTTTTTTCTCTTCTTAAAACATCAAATGATAGAAAAGACAATGTATTTTGGAAATGCAATTGGCCTTTATAGATTTCAAAAAAGCATTCAATAAGTTTGACCACAATAAACTGTTACAGATCTTGGAGAAGAGAATATCATTCACACTTAGTAAATGCCATCCAAAGTCTCTATAAAATACAAATATCTATTGATTACCTTGGATGTGACATTTCTTTTATTTATGACAATGATGTAATAAACAAATTACATCAGATCCATAGAACATTAATGAAGCACTTTTGAGATATCTTACAGTGATTGCATGCCCATGGGTATATTGCATCTGTGTGCCTGCAAGCAATTATTCAAAGGGAAGCCTTGCATAGGTTTTCTCTTTTAAAATGTGCCTGGTAAAGGGCATAGAGTATCCAGTGTACCCATGCAAAGTCCAAATGGGGCTTTGAAAATCTCCTTTTGCCTCTACTCCATTGTGTTTTGGTTGTGGGTAAAAGTATCTGTGCTGTGAACCACATGGGAACTTTTAAACACAGAGAGCTAGGCAATTTTAAGTGAGGCTTTTCTCACTGGTAAACAGTGAAAGGCTTTGAAAATTGCCTTCTAAAGGGGAAAACTAAAAAAGAAACTCAACCTGTATTTTATAAAGTTATGGCACACCAACACTTTTCTTTGGATCAATGTAAGATGAATTTAGGCAGCAGAAATGATTTATTTAAAGGTTGGCTAAAGGAGAATATACAGACAACCAAATACCAAACATGTCTCACTGCAATTACTAGTAGTGAAAAAAGAGGGAAGTATTGCTTCACTTGAAAATAATCGCTCCCGTAACTGTGTATAGAGTTTCTTAAGTGTTTTTATTTTATTTTTATTTTTAACTTTTTAAAGGTTTTAATTTTTATGACTTTGAAGACGACAACTTTTATGATAAGAAGGTACTAAGACTGATTTTGCGGCTTTTTTTAACTGACTTAAGGGTGGATTTATCAAAATGCGGTAAGTACTGCATGCGATAGCAAAAGGGGTGTGTTTTATGCTAATATAGTATTTATTGCAATAATTACCTGTGTGAAGAGCTAAGTTAGTGCACATTGCAATACCATTTCATATTCTGTGATAAGTGCCAAACCTGATGTATTTCCTGCATTCAACCACTGGGGGACCTGTTTTTCAATGATGAGAGAGAGAGAGAGAGAGAGAGAGAGAGAGAGAGAGAGAGAGAGAGAGAGAGAGAGAGAGAGAGAGAGAGAGAGAGAGAGCGCACCTGGCCATAATAGCATATCCCGTAGCTAGGTATTTATATCCCTAAGATAGGCCCACCTAGTAACTCGAGGTGGGGATTAGGTAAGAGTGTAGGGGGTTAGGGGCCACTTGCACATTCTAGATGAGACGTACGAACAGAACAGTGGTCTCTTGTGACCACTGTTCTGTTCGTACGTCTCATCTAGAATGTGCAAGTGGCCCCTAACCCCCTACACTCTTACCTAATCCCCACCTCGAGTTACTAGGTGGGCCTATCTTAGGGATATAAATACCTAGCTACGGGATATGCTATTATGGCCAGGTTCTCTCTCTCTCTCTCTCTCTCTCTCTCTCTCTCTCTCTCTCTCTCTCTCTCTCTTATCTGAAAGAGGTGTTGTTACAATTGGCATTATGGCTGTGCAATACCTCTTTGCAGGCTACCCCAGCCCACTCTCCACCTTACTGCACTTTGATAAATGACTCCCTTAATTTGTTAAATCCTCATCTTACATTTTCAGGAGCCACAGATTGTGTTTCTTGTCATTCTTGTAACAAAAATGGCTAATGGTTTCACCACTCAATTGTATAGGAAACCGGTGAGTAGTAACACTTTGCTACATTTCACTAGCGCTCACCCAAGACACCTAAAATAAACTTTACCTACTAGCCAGTTTTTTAGAGCGAGTCGTCTATGTACAACCACAGAAGATTTCAAACGTCAATCTAAAGTATTAACGAAACGTTTTTTGGATCGTGGATACCCAACACGATGTATAAAGCGAGCTTATACCCGTGCAAAATATACACACCGTGAGTGGCTTTTTTTACCCCGATCAGACAGTACAACAAAATCAGACACATTGACATGCATGATTCCATTTTCCTCAATGGTATCCACGGTTAAATCTATAATTTTGGATAATTGGCTCATTTTACGCTTTCATGAAGAATTCACACAGACACCTTTATGTACCTACACCCACGGAGCCAATTTAAAGGATCAATTGGTTTTTACAGACTCTTCCCCGCGGTTAATAAATACCGAGGAGGGTTCTCACCGTGCATGTGGACAATGCTCGGCATGTCACATTATGATGAATGTCACTTCTGTACATTTTGCCTCAATTCATTTTACGTTGACTCTAAGATCCGTCACTACCTGTATTTCCTCTGGAGTGATATATATGATTCAATGCCCCTGCGAGAAGGTGTATGTGGGCAAGACAAAACGGTCTTTAAGAACACGTCTGATAGAACATCGCTCTTGTCTGACACATGCCCGAATTACTGCACCATTGGTTAGTCACTGTCTGGATTTCACACACACATTTGATCAATTACAGGTCTGTGTCTTGGAATCAATAAGCCCGTCCTGGCGAGGAGGTGATTATGACCGCCGCCTCCTCCAGTCTGAGCAACGTTGGATACATCATTTGGACACCTTACAACCCAAGGGGTTGAATGCAAATTCAGATCTACAGGTGTTTCTTTGAATTCTGATTCAGTACGCAACGACATCAGATGTTCTTTGAATTTCGATTCAGTACGCAATGACATCAGTGAGATTCTATTGGTTACGTAAGGGTCAAGCGGTCCTATAACAGTGGTGTTGAGATCAGTGATAGCGTTCTGTCCATTTTGAATTCATGTGTGAGAACAGTGCGTCCAGAGTAAGGATACGACTATCTGCTCTGTATAAAGATAAGTATAGGAGATATTCTCCATCATTTAAGAGATTTTTATACATTTTTGTCTTTTCAATTAGTGACAAATGGATATTGAATTGAAGTAAGAGACCTAGCGGTCCTCATGTTCAAATATTTCCTGTGAAGACGAAGTATCAAATAGCATCAGCTTGTTGTTCTCTTTAGAGACGGAACCTTTGGACAAATCTTGTTAAATTTGGCTCCTGATGAAGCTGTTTTCAGCGAAACTTCGGCCGCAGTTGAGCCGTTTCTAGTGACACTTACCATCTTTAATATTAGAGGTGTCCGCACCAGCTTAGAAATTCTTTTGTTCAACAATGAAATACAAATGATGGAATGAATATATATAAGTGACTGCAAATGATCGAGAAGACCGGGTGCTCACCACAAATTCCTGGTGTGACGCCGACTGGCTTGCTGATGCAGTTCACTATCTTATCATAAAAGTTGTCGTCTTCAAAGTCATAAAAATTAAAAACTCCAAAAAATTAAAAAATTAAAAATAAAAATAAAATAAAAACACTTAAGAAACTCTATACACAGTTATGGGAGCAATTATTTTCAAGTGAAGCAATACTTCCCTCTTTTTTCACTACTTGTGTTTACTATGACGGAATTTTGAGCTCTTTTTAGGAGTTCACTGCAATTACTTAAATCTTTATTAACAGACATATTCCACATTACGAAGTCCCAACCCAAATACACTAAAAAATTACTTACTCTCTTTGTCTTGCAATATTTTTAAGTAAGAAATTGTTGAAGTACATATGTGAATAGTTTTGGAAGTGAGTGTGATAGATATATGTCCAGTAATTATTCTGCAGTCACAGGTAGTTATAGTTTGGGGTTTTTTTTTTCAAGATAATTTTTATTGCAAGGAGAATGTTTTACAAACACAGGAATTAGTAACACAGTACCAAAACAATATCAGGCATGTAAAGCAAGCCCAACAAGACCAATCCAAAACAACTAAAGATCCTTCAGCAAGCATTGTTGTGATTTAACTGTTTAGTGGACCCTTGGGCCAGCCTGCCAGAGACTAGGGCAAGGTAGACTATTGTCTCCGTATGAGAGGGAGCAGGCCGGGAGGCGGACACCAGGCTGGGTGAAGGAGCTGGCCTTCACACAGGGAGCCCATACTCCCCAGGAGGAGCCTGTGGGAGTCAAGGGATTAGGGCTAGGAGAACAGAAGAGGTGTCTTCACCCTGGAAGCTGAGACTCTCCCGGGAGGAGCCCATAGGAGCCCGGCCGCAGGGACTTAGGAGATCGGTGGTGATGTCTTCACCCTGGAAGCAGAGGCTCCCCCGGGAAGAGCCCGTAGGAACCTGGCCACTGGGACTTAGGCGAGTGAGGACGCTGTGAAGATGAACCAGGATCAAGCAGGTATCTTGGCTGGAACTGAGGCAAGGCACAGAAGCAGGAACCAGGCTGGGACTGAAGCAAGGCATAGAAGCAAGAACCAGGCTGGGACTGAAGCAAGACACAGAAGCAGGCTGGAACTGAAGCAGGGTACTGAGGCAGGAACCTGGCTGGAACTGAAGCAGGGTACTGAGGCAGGAACCTGGCTGGAACTGAAGCAAGACACGGCAGCAGGAACCTGGCTGGAACGGAAGCAAGACATGGCAGCAGGAACCTGGCTGGAACGGAAGCAAGACACAGAAGCAGGAACCAGGCTGGAACGGAAGCAGGCTACAAGCGAGAAGTTAGCGAACTCCAAGGCACACAGCAACTAGGAACCGCAAGGTAACCTCGTTGCAAGGCGTCTGATAGAGGCAGGCGCCGACCTTACATACCTGCCGGCGTCTGATGTCACGGGAGTGGGTGGAGCATTGAGTGGCGGGAATGGGCCTATATCTTCGGCCTCTTTGCGAGCGCGTGCGCCTAGGAGGAAGGCGGCTGGCTTGGGCGTTCCAATGGCATCCCGATGGCCCCCGCGGGGCCACCGCCAAACAGGCCCGGAATCCCGTGAAGCCCTCCAGCGAGGCTGGACCTGATGCCAGGAGCCAAGAGGTAAGGCACCGGTCGCGAGTGCTGCGACTGGGACCGCAACAAGCATACTCCTTTGCCATTTTTCAATTTTTCTTGTCCCCCCCCCTCCATAGCACCACTCCACAATTGCACCTTTATTCATACCCCATTCACTCGCCATTCGTATCCTCCCCCCCCCTCCCCCTGGAACCTCCATTTAAGACTAGGTAAGTTTATAACCAGTGGTGATCAATACAGCTTGCACATCGCTAGGAAGTAGTGCATAATAGGCTTGCCAACAAGCGCAGTATAGTTTATCTGGTTTCCTCGTACCACTGAGAAATTCCATAAATTCCATTTGTAGTAATAATGCCATTCTACTAGTCCAGGCTGCAAAGGTAGGCGTCGCCGCCGGATCAATCCAATCAGCCAGTATGGTCCGGCAGGCGAGCATAAGAGCAAGGTGCTCAAATTTCCGCTTGGAATCACTGCCAGGTGTGCCGCCCGTATGCTGGCTGGCCAATAAAACATGTCCGGCAACAGGTATGGGCACATCCGTGCATTTATTGTTCGTCTGTAACACAGAGTTCCTATACAATTGACATGAAGCTGTTATATAAGATGGCAGTTGACTGATAGAATAGTGAGAAGGCATTTCAGTTTGTAATTAGTTTTTCTTTTTACTTCCACAGTCATAGATATTGACAGTGTTATGAATACTTGAATCTGGATTATATAATATTCATTCATGCATTTGCAATATGTAAACTGTTCCAACATTTGTAATCATTTTTATTGATGTGCACTGATGTTTGGAAGCTGTGCTTTTCCCCCTGATGAAGATGGCTATTGACCATTGAAACTAGGGTCCTAGTTGGGTTTTGTGTCAGCAAATTTTAGTGGATTTGGGATGGGTTTTTATGTTAGCAATTTTTTAGTGTATTTGGGTTAGGATATTTTAATCTGGAATATGTCTGTTAATAAAGATGTATGTAATTGCAGTGTAATACCAACAATTATCAATGGGCACCCAAACAATTATAGAAGGATCCTTACTGTACTAAATAGAACCTAAAAAATAGAACCTTCATGATAGATGTAACAACTCTTTCAAAAACTCTTAAATCCTCGTGAAACGAATGAAAAAAAAAATTTAAACTATTGATAGAACAAAAATAATTTTTTGGAAGGAAAGGAATGTTTCATATACAAGATCATAAATCCCCAACCGGGGTAATATGACTATAAAGTGTAATCATAAACATCCCTCCTCCGACCAATGTGTGCAATGTGTGTACAAAACAATATTGCAGTCAAAAAGCTTTTTGTTAAAGAACTTTTTTTTAAAGAATTTTTATATAATAATCTAAAAAATTTTTAGCTCTGTAGAAAGTGGTGCAAAAATACACTCAAGTGTTCAAATAATTCAAAGTGTTATCAAATGTACGCTCCTCGCAGCCTTGATAACTGATCCCAAACAAAGGGTATAAAACTTGAAAAGCCGCTGATGGACGCGACCCAAGGAGGCTTAACCGGCAGTCTCTTATGGCTTACAACAGAAGCTCCTGCAACACCCCAACTTATCTGATGGTTTGATGGGTCACCGACGTAGCCACGTTTCAGGTCTGCACTGAGACCTTTCATCAGGGAGTTAATCCTCTTCCGATGTCTCGTCGGTCAGTGTTGGGCCATTGCCTGCTAGGTTCCAAGTGTAGGTCTTACGACTCTGTCCAAGGCTGAAAACGCTGTAAGCTAACGGAAGCGTCCATTTAAACATGGTGTAGAGATAGCTGTGCAACCAATCTCCATCGAGCTCTGAACGTATGACGTGTACAGCGAACCGCGAATCAAAAAGGTTAAAAAAGGAAGAAGCAAACTCCATTCAAAGCGCAAACATTTAAATTTCAAAGATCACAAAATTGAATTCCAATCTAATAATTCATTTAACCCTGTTGGTACTTGTGATTGCAAAGTAAAGATCCAGAAGGCTTCTCGTTTGTTTAAAGAACGAGACCGATCACCACCACGAGAAGGCAATCCGACTTGGTCTAAGATAGTCCATTTCAAGTTTAAAAATTTTTTTTCATTCGTTTCACGAGGATTTAAGAGTTTTTGAAAGAGTTGTTACATCTATCATGAAGGTTCTATTTTTGAGGTTCTATTTAGTACGGTAAGGAACCTTCTATAATTGTTTGGGTGCCCATTGATAATTGTTGGTATTTCACAGATTTACGCACCACCGTGTAAATTGTCCTTAATGGAAACGTGGAAACACGTCTTTAGCTTCTCTGAAGCTCAGCTGGCTGATGTGAAAACTCTTCCATCATTGCTCTCTGACACTGACGAACATATCATTAACACATCATGGGATGAGTTCCTTCGGTTGAGTAAGAAGAGCATCCGTGCTGAACTGCACGGTACTACTCTGGTAGAGTATATAAAACATCAACTAATACCCCGCGGGTTGCGGGTCCAGAAGGAACCCCTATTATTTACAGATGATAAAGTATTCATGCAAACATGGACAGCTATTCTTAACAAGTGTGCACTTGACTTGATGCTACTGATAGTGGGTCAGGTCAAGAAGTTCACTGCTGAGATATCTGTGCCGATTCAAGAACAAATTGACCAGTTGAAACAAAGTTCTGCTGTTGAGCAGTTTGAAGAGAAATTACAAGAACATCAGACTATTTTGGACAAATTTAGAGAGAACATTAAAGAAATGAAAATTAGCAAATTTTGCCGTGATCAAACTGATTATAAAGCTGACCGGGTATATAAGTGGTTGGGCAATCGAGCTGAACACAGACGCGTCAGATTTAATTTCTCATCTGATGAGAACTCTAGCGGGTCGGATGAAACAGATGGCGTGGCTTCAGTGCCTAAGAATCAAGGTCAGTCAGATTTTCGGCCAGATCGTGGCAAAACGTCTACGCGACCGAAAGGTCGCGCTCGTCAAGACAATACATCAGAAGGCCCGCCACCTCCCGGCATCAACACCAGAACAAGAAACAAATAACACCTTTGATCGGTTCGGTGCATGTCCAGAATGCTGCACAAACATCATCTGCTGTTGTTAATCTTTCTTCGACTCAATTATCGGTGGATCAGACATCAGTTTTAAATCATGGTTTATCATTTGTTCCCACATCGAAACATTCTCCGTTTGAAGCTCGCATTATGTTTCAGCGATTTATGCGCAAATTGAATTAAAAATTTTTTTTTGCTCATGCTGAGCATTTAATGGGTCCAGATATGTCCATCGTTCACCTTAAATCTACTTGGAATCCCCCTGGTGCGATTGACCCTCGCGTTAAAACCTTCGAACAGTTGGTTTTACGTGACATGATTACTTATGAAAATCAAGATCATCATTGGCAACACAATCTTTCAGCCCCTTTGAGGTCTGCTTTACAATCTCTCGCTAAGAATTCAGACCTTATTATTAAGCCAGCAGATAAGGGGGGTGGGGTGGTTTTGGATAAATCAGTGTACAACCAAGTGATGCTCCATCATTTGAACAATCCTCAGTATTATAAAAAGTTGACCAACGATCCCACCATAGGATTGTCTCAAGTTCTTCAAGGCATAATCGATAATACTACATGCTTTACTGACAAAGAGAAGAAGTTTTTGATTGTTGAACATCCACGGCTTCCTGTAATATACTCTCTCCCCAAAATTCATAAAGACCTTTTAAATCCCCCAATACGTCCGATTGTTTCGTTAAATGATTCGGTACTGGAAGCTCCTGCGGTATTATTGGACAAATTATTACAACCTTATGCGACATCATCGGATTCATATATTAAAGATACCATCCATTTACTACAGAAATTGCAAAGTATTACTTTGGATGACCAGGTACAATATTTATTGGTTACCATGGATATTAGTGCTTTGTACACTAATATCCCACAGTTACAAGCATTTCAAGTGATAGAACAATGTTTATCACAAAGGTTGTCACACCAAAGAATCCCCAACTCTGTTATACTGCAATTGTTAGAAGTGGTGTTATACAACAATTATTTCATGTACGATCATCAATTGTTTGCTCAAATTCATGGGATCCCTATGGGCTCACCGTTAGCCCCAACTACTGCTAACATCTATGTAGCCCACTTTGAACACAATGTGGTTTATGCGTCTGACTGGTGGCGTGATGTGGTGATATGGGTCCGGTATATTGATGACATCTTTTTAGTGTGGAAAAATTCTGAAGAGAATTTAGCATTGTTTTTCGAGTGGTTAAATCAGCAAGACGCTAACCTACAGTTCACTAAACAGCAGTCATTCACTCAAGTACCTTTCCTTGATGTTTTGGTGGGTTTAAAGGATGGTCAATTTACAACCATAGTATACCGTAAACCAACTGACAAGAACAATCTTTTAAAATTCCATAGTCACCATCCGCCATCATTTAAGCGTGGCTTACCTGTTAGTCAGTTCTTCAGAATCAAATGGATCTGTTCTGATCAACATCAATTTGAACTCCAATCTCAGATTCTTAGTAATAGATTCTTGGAACGGGGTTACCCTAAATCGGCATGTGCATACAAACGGGCAAAATTTTCGGATTGATCGTCATTGTTATCTTACAAGCCTCGCAAACAAGACCCTGGTCTGGTTTGTGTGTTAAATCATTCAGTGGCCACCTCTGCTATAGCTGCTTCTATTCGGACACATTGGCCAGTTTTGGCGCTTCACGAAGTTTTCAAAGATTTTCCATTGATTGTCACGACACGTGGTAAGAACATTCGTGATACACTGATACATGCAACAATAGATGGCAGTAGTCGTGAACAAGGTGGCAGTCATAATCAATGTGGTCACTGTGCTCTTTGTATACTGAGTATGAACGGAGATACATGGACTGACCCTGTTTCAGGTTACAAAGTGTATCGTAAGACACACACCACATGTGAATCTGATCATGTGGTATACGCTATTGTATGTACTTGTCTGAAGGTATACATCGGTCGGACGGTCAGGAAAATTCGAATCCGTTTAAATGAACACAAGTCTAAATTACACACTGCCACTTTAACTGCACCTATCGTTTCACACTGCATTCAGTAAAGCCACACTTTCGGAGACTTGAAATGGACTATCTTAGACCAAGTCCGATTGCCTTCTCGTGGTGGTGATCGGTCTCGTTCTTTAAACAAACGAGAAGCCTTCTGGATCTTTACTTTGCAATCATAAGCACCAACAGGGTTAAATGAATTATTAGATTGGAATTCAATTTTGTGATCTTTGAAATTTAAATGTTTGCGCTTTGAATGGAGTTTGCTTCTTCCTTTTTTAACCTTTTTGATTCGCGGTTCGCTGTACACGTCATACGTTCAGAGCTCGATGGAGATTGGTTGCACAGCTATCTCTACACCATGTTTAAATGGACGCTTCCGTTAGCTTACAGCGTTTTCAGCCTTGGACAGAGTCGTAAGACCTACACTTGGAACCTAGCAGGCAATGGCCCAACACTGACCGACGAGACATCGGAAGAGGATTAACTCCCTGATGAAAGGTCTCAGTGCAGACCTGAAACGTGGCTACGTCGGTGACCCATCAAACCATCAGATAAGTTGGGGTGTTGCAGGAGCTTCTGTTGTAAGCCATAAGAGACTGCCGGTTAAGCCTCCTTGGGTCGCGTCCATCAGCGGCTTTTCAAGTTTTATACCCTTTGTTTGGGATCAGTTATCAAGGCTGCGAGGAGCGTTCCTTTGATAACACTGAATTATTTGAACACTTGAGTGTATTTTTGCACCACTTTCTACAGAGCTAAAAAATTTTTAGATTATTATATAAAAATTCTTTAAAAAAAAGTTCTTTAACAAAAAGCTTTTTGACTGCAATATTGTTTTGTACACACATTGCACACATTGGTCGGAGGAGGGATGTTTATGATTACACTTTATAGTCATATTACCCCGGTTGGGGATTTATGATCTTGTTTATGAAACTTTCCTTTCCTTCCAAAAAATTATTTTTGTTCTATCAATAGTTTAAAATTTTTTTTTCATTCGTTTCACGAGGATTTAAGAGTTTTTGAAAGAGTTGTTACATCTATCATGAAGGTTCTATTTTTGTAATTGCAGTGTGACACTTTTGGTTTTTGGTTGTCGTATGATATTTATGTCACATTTAATTACCTTCGGTTTTATATTACACAAGACAGGATAATACAGAAGATAGGATTTAGTCTTCAAATTTCATTTTCTAAAGCTTCTGGTAGCCCTTCTATGGTGTTCCTTTACTTTCTTTGAATCTTTTTGGAGAGAGAGTTGCTAGAATTTGTACACAATACTCAAAATGAGATCTCATCAATGATTTGTACAAAGGCATTATCACATTCATTTTTCTGCAGGTGATCCATACTGCCATTATCCCAGCTCTTCTAGTATTGTTGCACTGCACTGTTGTATAATTGTTGAGATCATCAGTTTCTATTTGCGATTTCTGAGTGAGGTGCCCTGTGCTTTTTTGTGCTTCCTTTTGTGAACCTTTATCTTTGTCTTTTGTCTCTATGTTTGTGTGAAAGTGTGTGTTTGTTTGTAAAGTTTGTCCATTTGTCTTTTGTTCTGTGAAGGAGTAGAGGAGGTGGTGAATGGAGGAGGTGGTGGAGGTAGTTGTTTGTAGTGATAGTGAGTGGAGAAGGTGATGGAGGTGGTGAGTGTTGGATGTGGTGAATGGTGGAGGTGGTGAATGAAGGCATGAAGGAGGTGGATTGAATGGAACATGAGCGGCGTGGGGAGGACAGGAGAGGCATGAGGAGAGAAGGGGGCAGAGGGAGGAGAGGAGGTGGGAGGACAAGGGCAGGAGTATTAGGGGAAGAAAAAGAAGGAGTCAGAGTAGAGACATAAATAGAAAGAGGCAGCATGGAAGGGATAGGAGGAGGCGGGTGGGGGAATGGTATAGGCAGGCAAGCATGAATGGAGGAGTAAGTCAGGCTAGAGACAGGCAGAGGGGAAGGGAGTTTGCAAGACAGGGCTAGGAGGGGGGAGGAAGGGAAGGAAAAGTTGAGCAGAACAGAAGATTAGGACATGGAGGACAAAGAGACCTTCGATCCAGTAACAAGGGTCTCTTGTCAGTTCCAACAATCATATCAGCAAGACTCAGTGAGGTTCGGGACAGAACAATTTCTATTGCAGGCCCTAAGTTCTGGAACAATTTAAGACTGCAGACAGATATTAAGAAATGTAAAACAGACTTAAAGACGTGGCTTTTTACATATGCATATACAGAGACATGACAACTAAACCAGCAAATTCTATATTGTAATCTTTTTAGCTTATTGATTTTATTATTTTATTATATATATATTTATATTTTACTCTAAGGATATAATAATGTGTTTTATTGTTTTAGAATAATTTAATGTTACCAACTTTTTATGGTATTAATTTGTTATTAATTGTATTCTTGACACTATTGTATTTTATCTTAATTGTACACCGCTGTGATGGTCTTACGACTGATGTAACAGTACAAAAAATCTAAATAAACTATAAAACTATAAACTAAGTTTCCGGAAGAGGAAGTGGCTCCCCCATTTGGCAGCCAGTCAGCAGGATGCTTTTGTCTCCATGCCATTAAGTTCAGAGTCATGGAGAATGAAATAGTAAGAGCAACAGTCCTGGAAAACTATTCCATGCTGTTTGGCAACCGGGCAGCTAAAACATCAAAGGCAGCCAAGGCCCAGATCTGGAGAAGCCTAGCCTAGAGCATCACCAGACATAGTGACATCCAAAGAAGTGGGGAGCAGGTCATCCACTGGTATAGAGTTCTAAAGGCACAGCTTAAAGCCAAGGTGGGGGCCCGAAACAGACATCGAAGAATGACAGGAGGAGGAGCCCCATGTCCCATAGTTCTCACAGAGATGGAGATTGCCTTATACAAAGGTTAGGACTGGATGTATTTGAGGGAATGAATGAGCAGCTGGACACCCAAGATCTGCAGCTGATAAGTTCATATCACCTATAAAAAGCAAGGCAGCATCAGTTGTACACATCATTTGGCATCAGATGCTCACAATGCAAAGAAGCAAAGTCTGATGCCAAAAGAAAAAAGATTACTTACTCCAGTTCATACTTATGTATTATGTTTTGTTTCCACAGCTCTCACCCAACAACATAGAACATATCGGTCCCAGCCAGGAGGCCTCAGGAATCATCCAGGATTCCACAGGGAGCAGCCTGGATGCCCCAGGGACCAGCCAACAAAGGCCATGGACCAGCCAGCCCCCACCTGCTTTTCAAAAACCTTTTGTCATGGATGCAGAGATGCATGTCAATGCTGAGGAGGAGGAGAACGAGCAGCAGAAGCAGCCACAGACAGCTGGGGACTTTGTTGTGCTCAAAACCCTGGGTTTTCCCACCCAACTAAATGTGTCCCTAAACTTATAACAGTTAATGGAAGAACAGAACCTGGAGTATGTTCCTCCAGGATCAGGTTAAGGTACAGCAAGCACACCAGAGGGCCATTCTGAACCATCACTAGTCAGCCATGAGGAGGAGGCCACAAGCCCACTAATCCCAATTTTTCAGCCATAAAGGCCATCGCCCCCAATCCAGCTGCCATCAGCAGCACCTATACCATCAGCAACCCCCGCATCTGAACCTTCCATACTGGAGTAGCTGCACCAGTTACAGTGGAGGCAAGTAGAACACCACAGACATGTATGGGCAGAGCTATTAGGGGTAAGGAGGGCTGTAAACCAACAAACCTGCATGCTACAACAGTAATCGGCAGCCCAAACCCACAATGTCACTATATGATGGGAGCTATAAACACTCTTATCAAGTACTGACACACATTTTACAAAGGATGCCAGAACCTCCAGCTGAGTCCTCTGTGCATCAGTAGAATCAACACCATAGAGCAGTCCTCATGGTGGTAGACAGACAGGGGGTAGGCCCTCCAAACTCATGCCCCCACCAACAGGTCGGCCACATCATGGCAAGGGGCCAAGAACAGTATAGCCATATGGCCTCTAAGGACATTCAACCACACATATGCAACAAGCCCAGCCTGAGCTCTGCACAGAGATCCCCAGCTAGATGGAAGAAACCTGCTGGGCCTGTCTCAATGTAGAGTTCCTATGCCTGCTGGATGGAAGAAGCCTGATGGGCTCATCCTCACTACAGAGTTCCTATGCCAGTTAGATGGAAGAAACCTGCTAGGCCCAACCTCACTATAGAGTTCCTGTGCCAGATAGTTGGAAGAAGCTTGCTAAACCCATCCTCAATACAGAGTTCCTGTGCTAGCTAGATGGAAGAAGCCTGTTGAGCCCATTCTTACTACAGAATTCCGGTGCTGGCATGAAGAAGGTAGTTTCATCTGTGCTTTTTTGGCCCTGCAGACTAACTGCACAGCCCTCCTCTATGTTCTGCCTGTATTAGAGCTTTCTTGATGCATTATCCTGTATTGCAGCTGCTGCCTCTTCTCATCACGTCTCATCTCCTGCTCTGGATGTTCATATCCCCTCTCATCTCAATACCTACTGATGCTCCTCTTGCCATGCTGCTGTGTCTTCACCTGGGGCTACTCTCTCCATGCTGCTGAACTCTACTGTCCTGCCCCAGCTGCCTTTACTTGAACTTTGCTGCCATGGCCTTTAGGCAGACCCCTTTGAATACACTCTTTCAACATGGACTGTCTGGGATCTTTGGCTTCATGCTACATAGTAGAGATGAATATAAATTTAACGTTAAAGTACTACTATAGTTTTAGCGGTGCCACTTCTTCTTTCTAGGTTCTTAGTAGTAATCATGATTGTGCGTAAAGGATGAAATGCAATGCCTGTATATGTCATTAAGTCATTTCAATCTATTAATGTACACATGTACACCGAATGTGCTGCTCAGAAAATGTGCAGTGTTTTTTAGTATTTGTTAAGTAGTCCTTGCACAATGTGATTACCTAAGAAATTGCCTTTATTTCAAAGTCTGCACTACATGGATTTGCTAATAAAGTGCTGACAGTTTTGAAAACACTAATTTATGGTTATATGCTTTCATTGTGTGGTTTAAGTGATTATAGTATTGAAAGTTAAAGGTTTGCTATCCACATGACCGTGCATGCTACAATGGGTGGCCTCATTCCAATAGCACTTCAAAGGAGCATGCAAGACCATATGGGTTATGGCAAAACTATTAGGCTGAGTCATTAAGAAGCGCAGTGAAAAGGGGCACTTTGTTTTGAGTGGTGGCTTTCACAATGCGTGCCCAGCCACCTCTTCTAGGCACTCAATCCTGTATTTAAATTAGGGGTCACGTTAAAAAGGAGAAGCTAGGGACAACAGAGTGACCCTGGTGTCTCCTTTTTACCAGAAACCCAGAAGAGGTGGCTGTCAGAGGGTTAAAGTAAAGTGACGTTGATTTTTTCCAAGCATGGCTTTTCAGAGCCCACTGACAGTCATTGATTACAAAAATGGATGCCATTGAAACAGAGTGTACATAGCACCAGCATCACCACTGTTTGTTCTCTACTCTGCACCTGTGCACATTGTTGATCATACAATAATCACTCACTCCTCCTTCCTACTTGTCACACAGCAGACAGAGCGTAGTGGAAATGAACATTAATTTAGTGTTGAAGTGAAGTTTGAACACTGTTTAGGAAACTCTGGCCCCTTCATTTGTAAGCATATATATGGGCACCACAGCTATGCTTGCTAGGGATATGCATTCGTTTGCAACGAAATAGGAAATAAAGATGATATTTCCTATTTCGTTGCATTTCGGGGGGGTGGGGGAGGCTGATGAAACGATAGGAAAACCCACAAAATTTCATGTGGTTTTCTTAACATTTTTTTTTTGGGGGGGGGGAGAAAGGGCACATAAAAAAAAAAAATCTCAAACCCACCCCAACTCTTCAAATTTAATTAATTGTAACCCTCCACCCTCCCGACCCACCAAGACTTGCTGAAAGTTCCTGGTAGTCCAGCCGGGGTCCCGGGAGCAATCTCCCCATCTCGGGCCATCAGCTGCCACTAATCAAAATGGTGCTGGTGGCTCTTTGCCCTTACCATGTGACAGGGGCTACCGGTGCCATTGGTCAGCCCCTGTCACATGATAGGAGCAATGGATGGCCCGTGCCATTTTTTAACATTAAATGTTGTAAGCATATTGGATGTTTCCCCATCTAATATGCTTACAACATCTCTTCCCCTCTGTGAATACAACATATTAACTGTGAGTGTACTTGTGGAAAATTTGCAGTACAACAGCTCATACCATTCTTACCTCTGTCCATATGCTGCTCTTTGAGTGACACATCTTCTCCAGAGGGCTATCACTTGATCAATGCAGTGCTAAACCTGTCTGTGCACAGTTTTGGTACATATACACTGCCTGCTAAGTGGTATTGGATTTCCGGGCCAAAGAAGCAACTTCCAAAAGCTACAGCAATCACACACACCGATTGAAAAAGGCACATACACACACACACCGCATCAGTCAATGAGTCACACACTCACTTATGTTAGCAGTAGGGACTCCAAGCTGAATTTCTTGCACCTACTCATGTGCAAGCCTATGATCCTGCAATGTTTGTCATAAAACTACATAGAGGTGTGTGCCTGCTTGCAGTAACTGCTAATGACTTTTTTTGAATCCTTCCTATACAAACATTATCTATAGTTGGCCCCAGGAAACAATTCTGTCAGAGTCATATATCACCCATACTTAGTGTATTGGTGTGACATGGGCCCCTCAAGGCCTTAGGTGGCAGTAAATGTGCCTCTGTGATGACAGCAACACATAAAGGCCATCTCCTATCATGGCAAGCACATGACATCTGTGATAGGAGTAGGCCTATGCATTCCTATACATCGAGTTTGTGGGACCTGATCTCAGCTGCTCACTACTAACAGTAGAAGTCATTAACAGCACTTACTGCTGAGATGTTCATCTGCTCACAGACGTGGGCACATACATGTGCATCACTAACACCATGCAACCATGAAAGCATCGAAATGTGTGCAGAGATGTGTGTTCCTCAATGCTAGTAAAGTATTTTGGACAGGACTGCTCAGCCAATGTTCTCTAATGAGGCTCACAGATCACTGCTGCATTATAAGAGATAGTAGGTATAGGTAAAATGGAAGAATTTGTATATGTTCGGGGTACATACATATCTGCATGCTGCTGCACCACATGACTATCTGTGACACATAAAAGACTATGACCTTGGAGCTAACTGACATGTCCACTTCACATTGAGACTATGTGTGACATGACAGTTTAAGACAGGAGTTTCACATACACATAAACCCTTAGCCTATTTGATGTGAATGTTTGTGAAGATCCATGTGCCAGTCCTAATAAGTGCTTAAAAACTATACTGTCATGGTGACATGTATGTGAAAATTACCTGTGAAGGCCGGACAATATCAGATTCCCAATCCTACCTTCACAGAGCAGGACGTGCATCCTTGTGCTGGGTCTTGGAGAAGGCAACAGCACCTACATGACATCACAACAGGCAAGGCCCTCATCTTTTCCAATTAAATATGACTACATTGCCTAGCTTGGCGTTGTATGGTGCGTGAGTGTAGGGGTGCATGCAATGTCAAAGAGGAATGCTACCTTTGAAAGAGATGTGCATATTCAGAAAACTGCACCAGGTACCAAAGTCACTTTCAGCAACGCTATAAGGGAAGTCGTGATCTAACACCTGTGTGAGGTGTGCACTATTGTTGCTACATAGCTCCTATCTTGTGGATACAAAATTATTGTGCAGCTTTTTCAGTAAATATATGCTTCAATTTCAGCACAATTTCAAACATTTTATTTAACTAAATTCATCACAGAGATGTTGATCTGGGAATGCCCATGTGACTGTACACACACTAGGTACAGAGCTATTACTTTATCTGCACACCTTTAAGCACTTACGATTGAGTGTTTAAACATTGTTTTCTGTCACTGTAACATTAAACTGTATACTGGTTACTTTCCCATGCACAGTTCACATTCAGTGCTCTTGGAGCTTAACAACATTAGAATAGGTGTAGCTCTGCAGGGTTGCTGTCCATGTGGGCCGTCATCACACATATGGCACTATGTCATGCTCATGTGAGCGGTAGCATGCAGTCTGTTGGTGAGGGCTCTTAGGTGATACCATGCTTGTTATGGTTTAATGGTGTTTGGGTGGATTCTTGGGTACTGTGGCAGATGACCATGCCCACAGGGAGGAGCCCCGTGGGGAGCCACAGTACTGGGCTAGACTCAGGATGCACAAACACAGAATTAGATCTTTTATTGTACAGCTTGATGTATACCACCAGAGGTGGCTGTAGTGAGGTGATCCAGATGTAGCAGTCTCGGGACCCTTGGCAGAGGGAACCCGTCTCACCCTGTTGGTATAGGGGGATTCCGGTGTAGGTTTCCCAGCAAGGCAATGCTGTAGATGAGACAGACTGAGAGTTAGATTACTCACTAGATGGTAGCTGTAGGTTGGCGATTCCACCAAAAGTAGATGGTACAGGCACAGAGGCAGGGAGAGCAGGCCCTCGAGGAGCGAGTACCTGATCCCTGTAAGGCACCTGAAATAAAGCAGAGGGCCCCCGAGGAATGGGTACCCAGGTTAGAGATTACCCCGAAGGGCAGAGAAAGATCTTCCAGCGGTAGCACGGAAGCGGCAGAGTAGCTTAGACAGGCCAAGACCAATCCTTGCTAACTCACGGGCCAATACAGTAAGGTGCGGTAGAAAGAGGTGCGTTAGTGCCCGGCGCACCCGCGTTTGCCACACGCACAGTTCGGATCACCTACGGCTTGATACTGTATTTAAATGGCATGCAAATTCAAGCCGCGTCCAACCCGCGTCCAACGCGTGTCCATGAAGCGCAATCCATTTTACTGTATAGGCACTATACAGCGCCTATACAGTATCCTGGGTGCGCTGGTACCTGTCATTTCAAATGACATTTGAAATGACAGGTACCAGGAAGTGGATCCCAACTTTAATCAAAAGAAAACCTAAGGCGAGCAAGGCGCAGGGCGAAAAGCGACTCGACATGCTATTAAAATATTGTAAATAAAGTGTAACAAAAGTTAACTTATTTTTTCTTACAGTCCTCTCTGCCCTCCTCCGGAGGCGCGCACCGCGGCTCCCCTGCCTCCCGGGGGCAGCCGGCAGCGAAAGCGGCTTCCAGCAGCCCCGGCCAGTGAAGATGGATGAACGCACACCCGTAGTGCACGGTCGCTCGTCAGCAAAGGCGCATGAATGGGCATGCGTGATGTCACGGTGTACGTTCATACGCTTTCGCTGACTTGGGCGCCCGTCAATTTGGGTGCTCAAGCCAGCGAAAACGTATGAACAGGCGTGCGTGACATCACGGCGTATGTTCATATGCTTTCACTGGCTTGAGCACCCAAATTGACGGGCGCCCAAGTCAGCGAAAGCGTATGAACGTACGCCGTGATGTCACGCACGCCTGTTCATATGCTTTCGTTGGCTTGAGCACTCAAATTGATGGGCGCCCAAGTCAGCGAAAGTGTATGAATGTACACCGTGATGTCACGCATGCCCGTTCATGCGCCTTTGCTGACGAGTGCCCGTGCACTAAGGGCATGCGTTCATCCATCTTCGCTGGCGGGGGCCGCTGGAAGCCGCTTTTGCCACCGGCTGCCCCCGGGAGGCAGGGTAGCCGCGGTGCACGCCTCCGGAGGAGGGCAGAGAGGACTGTAAGAAAAAATAAGTTAACTTTTGTTACACTTTATTTACAATATTTTAATAGCATGTCGAGTCGCTTTTCGCCCTGCGCCTTGCTTTGCGAGGAGGGAAGAGAGGACTGGGGCTGCCCCAGAGACCGGCGGCCAGGGCAGGTGAGCAAGGGCTGAGGGAAAGTTTGCTGCCTACCCTTACCCCTGCCTCTAATGCAGAGGTAAGGGTAGGCAGTAATTTAGTAGGTTAAAGACGCGGCTAAACTGCTGGTTAAAAAGATGATAGTCGGGGCGCACGTTACTGAATGGGAGGGAATAGCTAATCTGATCGTTTACATATCATATACATGCCGCGGGCGGAAAGGGTTACCCGTTGATTTAAAGAAGTGGTAAGGATGGGTTAAAAGGGATAGTGAATCGCGGGTTGGACTTACAATGCCAAATTGTGAGTAAACAGCGGGTTAGAAACGGGGTAACTGCGGCCGCGCTTTACTGTATCGGCCCGTCAGTGAGCTAGCAAACAAGTACAGGCTATATACCCGGATGGTGTGACATCACTTGAGGGGGACGCCCCCGAGGTTCGTGCCATAGTTGGAATAAAGACGTGGGTAGCGCGCACGCGCGCACCTTAGTAGGCCTTTGGGAGGAACATGGTGGGAGGCAACTCCATAGCCGTTCCGGGGACGCTGGAGAGGGCGGCTTGTAGATGCGGTGGTAGCCATTTTCCCAAGGTAAGTGGGAGGAGCCGAGAAAAAGGCAAGGCATAAGGGGCGATGCCGTCTGACTCCGACGAACATACACATAGGCAGACAGGTAACTTAAAAAGAAAAGTGTGTCTTACCTAAAAGCCAACCGTCACCATACAGGCCAGCCTCAAAATTTTCAAAGAGGCTTGATTTCCTAAATATAAAGGAATCATGTGCGGCTCCCAGATACCTGGCCATCAAGTCCAAGATACACATTCCAGCATCACACACCACTTGAACGTTGATGGAGTAGAAGAGATTTCTGTTGCGGTATGTCTCCTCCCTTTGACAGGGTGGAATGATGGCCACAAGAGTGCAGTCTATACCTCCAACATTTGGAAACTGTGCAAAAGCATAGAAACCTCTCTTCAAGTCCATCAGCTCCTGATGCTCGCAAGGAAATTTGATGTAGCGATTCATGCAGATTCATGCAGATTGCTTCAATGACCTGGTCGAGACAGTGTGAGAAAGTGGTTTGGGATATCCACCTCATGACCCCTACTGTGGTTTGTAAGAAGCCGCTTGCCATGAATTGGAGGGCGGCCAAGAGTTTGGTGAGGCTGGGGACAGCGTGGGACCTTTGGGTGACTGGATCCAGATCCCCTCAGAGGTCTTCATTTAATTCCTGGATTGCTCAAGAGCTGAGGTGATACCTACTAACCACAAAGTCCTCTGGCATGTCTAGAAAGGAGGTATGAGGTGGAAATATACGCTCCCTGTATCTCCAGCACTGTGGCTGCTTTCATGCCAGACGCTCGAGCAAGCCCTGAGCCTGTGGTACCACAGCCTCTGCCTCCAGTGCTGGAACTTCCATGAAACATCTTGGAAGTGGCCTTGGCTGTTGTTCACGTTGTTCTGTTTCCACGTGTTCTCATCTGCGATGAACATGGCAAGGCATCATGTATGCCTCTACAAGTACACTTGACACAAAGAAAATGGCTTTAGTAGAGGTGACCTGTTAAAAACAAGCATTTTTATTGGTCCAGGAAGGCATGGTGGTGTGTGTGTGTTATGTCTGGAGTTTTTTTCATGCGATACGTGCAGAGATAAATCTGCGCTGCTTGACAACGGGTGTCATAAATATTTTTTGGGCTGTAAAACCAAGAAGAAAGGTGTAGTTATTTCCTGCCAAAAAAGCCCACGATAACATGCGATAGATATCGCACACTGCGCTACCTCCCCCTATTTTTCATTTATCACGACCACACTCTGCCCACATGAATACAAATACCCTATTTGCATACGCAATTTGCAATACACTGTTTATTGTGTGTGTTACGGCATTATCACGTGTGATAACTCCGTAACACATGCCATAACGACCTATCAAAAAATGATGAATGACCCTATTAATTAGCTATTTGGTCCAATTGACGAAAATATGTAATTCACTCTCAGACAAGGCCCTGTTCAGGAAGTCAAATAGAGGAAACTGCAAACAAATGAAAGTATAATGAAACAAAACATACCTACCCTGCTCCAAATACATCAGCTGCTTCATTTTCCTAAGTATAAACCTAATTTTTCCATATGCAAATCTATTGGCCTAATATCAACATCATTTGAAATTGGGCAGGGAAAGCATGCTGACTAAATGAAGGCCCTGATCAGGGATGGATTTAGGATTTTGCCACCCCATGGCACTTTTCGTGCTTCAAACCCCCACCACTAATAAGAGTCTGTTACAAGGTAACAGAAAGCTGCTCTTTGATGAATGAAATTCAGCAGAGCTGGAAGGCAGCAAATCTTAGCCAGCCTGCTGCCTCTAATTGTTTGCCGCCCTAAGTGCCTATTGGCAAAATCAGGGCTGGCCCTGATGTGAGCATAAGCAACAAGCAAGAAGCTGAAAACATCTGTCCACATTACAATCCCCATACTGCATCATTTCCACACTTTCTGAAATACTTATTCACCTCTTGTCCTTAAGATCCAATGAGGAAAATAACATCACTTAAACACTTCTAAAAAACAGTTATTGCAGCTATCAAACAAACTACAAATGCTGTAAGAATCTGTAAGGCACCAGAAATTGCTGGAAGGCAATTTTAACATGTGTGCAAAGGTCATCCAACTCACTATTTCATATCCACACTATCCTTATTTTATATCCCTCCACTGGCCCTGCCTTTATGTATCCAACTTTTGCAACTACTCATAAAAAATGGCAGGAAATATGTTATGCAGCACACTGTTTCTCTTGGAAAATTGATTGCAATGTATGCTGGATAAAACTGCACTAGCAAATAAAGTGGGCTCTTAAAAAATATTTATTTGTATGCTGCATCTTCTGATGTCCTGAGTGGGTTCCAATTATACATTCACAAAGATTGCCTTCTTGAGGCTAGCTTCATCAAACTATTGCATGCAATAGGAAGAAGGGCATGTTTTATGGTGATAGGTTGTTTACTGCAAAAAGTACTATCTTAGCACATGTATTATCACATAGTGCAATAACTTGAGAGAGACAGAGAGAGACAGAGAGAGAGAGACTGGCTATAGATCCCTTATAGTAGTTAGGTATTTATACCTCTATAGGAGGCCCACCTAGTTACTAGAGGTGAGGTTTAGGTATTAGTGTAGGGGTTAGGGGCCTCTTTGACATTCAGAGTGAGATATACGAACAGAACAGTGCACTCTTGTGAAGATTTGATGTCCTTCGGAGTGAGGAAACTCACCCAAAGATGAGATTTGTACAATGTTCTCTCAACCTAGTTTGATGGACTCTCTACCTGGGTAACATCAAGCTAGGTTGAGAGAACATTGTACAAATCTCATCATTGTATGTGTTTCCTCACTCCGAAGGTCATCAAATCTTCACAAGAGTGCACTGTTCTGTTCGTACGTCTCACCTTGAATGCCAAAGAGGCCCCTAACCCCTAACCCCTACACTAATACCTAAACCTCACCTTTAGTAACTAGAAGTGCCTCCTATAGAGGTACAAATACCTAACTACTAGGAGGGCCTTATAGCTAGTCTTTTCCTCTCTCCCTCTCGACCCCTCTCTCTCAACATGATGTGTGACAAAACCATGTTGCACAGCCACCACAATGGAAAAGGTGTAGTTATTTACTGTGTGATATGGTTTTGCAAAGCCAGCTCACTTGGTCAGAAATCCTGCCCCAAACTACACCACCTTTTCTAAATTAGCATCACACAATGCATTAAGGTGTTTTTTGTTATGAACCCTGCCCGAGGAGCTAATCCCCGCGAGCAGGCTCCGCTCACCTTACTGCTTTTCCTGCTGCCCAACGCGGCATGGACGCCACCAAAGTCAGGCCTTCCCGTGTGGCCAGAGCAGTGGACTCGATTTCCTCCTGTGGCCCGGAGGCTGCCCATCGGGTCGCTCTTCACCGCGGCCAGAGCCGCGGACTTCTGAGCTTCTCTATGCAGCCTGGAGCTGCCGCCGACATCCTCTTCATCTTTACGGCTGAGGTCGCAAGCCCCGGACTGGATTGGCGGCTGGAGCCGCCCCCGGGGCTTCCTGCAGTGGCTGGAGCCGCTGCCGTCGTTGGGGCCTGCTTCTCAGGCCCAGCCCTGCTTCTACGCATTGACGTCGGGCAGGACCGCTCTCCACGGTCAGGCACAACTTCTTCCTGCTTCCTCTAGGCACCGGCCACGCTGCTCTTCAATATTTAAAGGGCCCACGGCCGCATATGCCCTGGGCCCCATCTAGTGACTATTTCCTGTTCTAGCCCTATAAAAGGGCTGTTCCTACTCTTCCTCGTTGCCTTGCATCATAGTGTCTTCAGTCCTGGAGGCTCCTGCCTGCCAGAGCTCCATCAGGTCTTCTGTCTTCTTCGTGGAGCACCTTGTCTCGTCTTGTCATCTCGTAATGCCATGTCTTCATTGCCTGAGGTCCCCGTCCAGGTGTCCTGGTGTCTCATCTCCTATCTCGCTTCCTGGTGTTCTAGCCTTCCTTGGTGTTCGTTCTTGCTCCAGAGCCATCTGTTCTGCCGGCCGTGGATCTTCGGGTGACGGGTGGCTTTCATGGGAGATGCTGGCAGTGGATTGGTGTCCTGTGCTCCTGAGCCATCTTGTCCTGCCAGCCTTTGTGGTGCTTCGGATGACATCTGGCTCCATCGTCGAAGTTCTGCCTCGGCTGGATTCTTCCCTGCGCTTGTCCCGCACTCATCGTGGTCCATGACCAGCCTTCTGGGCTGTGTAGGGGACGTAGTGAGACAGGGTGGTCCGCAACCAGCCCATTGGGTCCGCCCGTGAAGGTGGGCTGGGTAGGGCACCCTGAGAGACAGTGCCAATGTCTACCTGCCCAGCTTCTCATCTCGTCTGGACGTTGTCAAGTTCCTCGCCTCGTCTCTGATGCCGTTGCATCAGCCTTGGTGTCATGTCTTCAATAGCCTTGGTGTCATGTCTTCAACAGCCCTGGTGTCATGTCTTCAATAGCCTTGGTGTCATGTTTTTAACAGCCCTGGTGTCATGTCTTCACTTCAACCCTCGTATGTGATGCCGTCGCATCAACCTTGGTGTCATGTCTTCGTGTCAAGGCCTCCATCTGCCCTCATCCTCAGGCCGGCCTGCTGCTCCATGCCAATCCAAGCGGCAGGTCCAAAAGGGCTCGGAACGGTCGGAGGACGGTTCTCCTACCAACATCATCATGTTGTTGGCGCTGGGAGCTTCCAGGCCTGGCAGAGGGTAAGACTGTGTCTCTGCCATCCTGGGACACTTCGCCAACCCTCGGTTCGGACCTGGATTCATCTGGGGTCAGGCTGAGGCCCAAGGGCACACTAAAACACCCCTTCACAACAGAATGCAAGGCCTTCTGAGGCCGCCTACACAACAGAATGCAAGGCCATGTGTACGGTAACGGGTTCTGGTGATGGATCCGCCTTGTTCTTGAGTCTTGTCTGTGTTCCTGGACTGGTTTTGGGACTGAAAATCTTTTTTTTCAGGATTTTGTGTATATGACCTGCTGGAGGCGCCAGCTGTCTGGATTTTTTTTTTTACGACCTGCCGGAGGCGCCTGCATCCAGACTTTTTGTCATGTTTGCCAGCTTGGGGTTATTCAACCTGCAGGAGGCGCCTGCACCTCACCTGGTTTTGTTGGTTTTGTTTGCCCGCCCTGGGTTCCCTCCCCCAGGTCTTCTTGGTGTTTCTTGTGGTTTTTGTCTTGTTTGTGCTGTTCTCTGTTTGATGCTCGTTTGTCTTGTCTTCTGCTTGTTGCTTCACGGTCACGTGTTTCCCTTGCTCTCTGTTCCCTTGCTCTCCATTCCCTTGCTCCCTCTTTTGTGTTTTTTGTTTGTCGGTCGCGCGGTCACTGTTCGTGCGGTCACCGTTTGCGCGATCTCCGCTCACTCGGTCTCCTGTTCCGTCGGTCTCGTCTTCTCTCGGTCTCGTGTTCTCTGGTCTCTCGTCATTGTCTTCTTGTGTTTCTGTAGTTTCTTGCCTTTTTCATGCAGTCCCCGGGATTACCAGCTTCCATTTTTTGAACCCTCGAATACCTCCATTCGGTATGGACTGTTACCTTCTTCCTCGGACTGTTGACAGGAGGTTTGAGGAGGAGGTCTTTGAGGAGGGGGTACTGTTATGAACCCTGCCCGCGGAGCTAATCCCCGCGAGCAGGCTCCGCTCACCTTACTGCTTTTCCTGCTGCCCAATGCGGCATGGATGCCACCGAAGTCGGGCCTTCCCGTGTGGCCAGAGCCGTGGACTCGATTTCCTCCTGTGGCCTGGAGGCCACCTATCGGGTCGCTCTTCATCGCGGCCGAAGCCGTGGACTTCTGACCTTCTCTATGCATACCGGAGCTGCTGCTGATGTCCTCTTCATCTTCGCGGCTGAGGCTGCAAGCCACGGACTGGATTGGTGGCTGGAGCCACCCCCGGGGCCTCCTGCAGTGGCTGGAGCCGCTGCCATTGTCGGGGCCTGCTTCCCAGGCCCAGTCCTGCTTCTACGTGTTGACGTCAGGCAGGACCACTGTCCACGGTCCTGCACAGCTTCTTCCTGCTTCCTCTAGATGCACGGCCGTGCCTCTCTTCAATATTTAAAGGGCCCACAGCCGGATATGCCCTGGGCCCCACCTAATGACTATTTCCTGTTCTAGCCCTATAAAAGGGATGTTCCTGCTCTTCCTCGTTGCCTTGCATCGGAGTGTCTTCAGTCCTGGAGGCTCCTGCCTGCCAGAGCTCCGTCAGGTCTTTCTTCTTCATGGAGCTCCTCGTCTCATCTTGTCATCTCATCATGCCATGTATTCATTGCCTGAGGTCCCCGTTTGGGTGTCCTGGTGTCTCATCTCCTGATGTCTCACTTCCTGGTGTTCTAGCCTTCCTTGGTGTTCGTTCTTGCTCCGGAGCCTTCTGTTCTGCCAGCCATGGATCTGAGGGTGACGGGTGGCCGTCATGGGAGATGCCGGCAGTGGACTGATGTCCTGTGCTCCTGAGCCGTCTTTGTGGTGCTTCGGATGACATCTGGCTCCGTTGCTGAAGTTCTGCCTCGGCTGAATTTTTCCCTGTGCTTGTCCCGCTCTCATCATGGTCCATGACCAGCCTTCTGGGCTGTGTAGGGCGCATAGTTGGGCAGGGTGGTCCGCGACCAGCCCATTGGGTTCGCCCATGAAGGTGGGCTGAGTAGGGTGCCCTGAGAGACAGTGCCAATGTCTACCTGCCCAACTTCTCGTCTCATCTGGACGTTGTCAGTTCCTCGTCTTGTCTCTGATGCCGTTGCATCAGCCTTGGTGTCATGTCTTCAATATCCCTGGTGTCATGTCTTCAATATTCCTGGTGTCATGTCTTCAACAGCCCTGGTGTCATGTCTTCAATAGCCTTGGTGTCATGCCTTCACTTCAACCCTCGTCTGTGATGCCTTTGCATCAACCTTGGTGTCATGTCTTCATGTCAAGGCCTTCATCTGCCCTCATCCTCAGGCCGGCCTGCTGCTCCATGCCGATCCAAGCGGCAGGTCCGAAAGGGCTTGGAACAGTCGGAGGACTGTTCTCTTACCAACATCATCATGTTGTTGGCACTGGAAGCTTGCAGGCCCGGCAGAGGGTAAAACCGTGTCTCTGCCATCCTGGGACACGTCGCCAACCCTCGGCTCGGTCCTGGATTCGTCTGGGGTCAGGCTGAGGCCCAAGGGCACACTAAACACCCCCTTCTCAACAGTTTTTCGCATGCAAAAAGCCCATAATGCTGCTTAGTGAAGAACATCCATATAGCTTTTATTGATAAGAAAAATTCAGACTACCTGCTTTTGAGCTGCTATTTGACAAAATAATGGCCAAAACTCAAAGGCTGAATCAACTCCAATATGAATAAAAAGGTTTACATTAGAAATATTAGTTATAATTGGATGCATTATTTGTCAAAGATTTTGTTGGAAAAGAAAAAGCTGTCCACAGAACAAACTGCCCTTTTCTATTGTGAAAATAATACTTCCTTAATATTGGGTAAAAATTCCACTTACCCTTCATTATATATAACTCTAATTTTGTTTTGAATTTGCTGCTACTGATGGTCAAAATCTGCTTTTCTATTCAATTATCATCAACTTTTATGAAATTTCAAATTTCACTATCTGAAATATTTCTGTGGTAGAAAATAAAAGCTTGATCTTACAGACTAGAAAATGGGATAAGAGAAATTGAATGGAAATTACTGTGAGGCTAATATTCAGCAGACCAGTAAGCAGAAAAGTTAGTTGAGTAAATTTAGCCAGATAAATGTATCCAGGCATTCTGCCCAGGACACCCAGATAAGTATTCATCTGTATATAATAAGAAGATCATGTAATCCAAAATAAAGCTATCATGCAAACTTTAGGATTTTTTACCTCGCTAACTTAAGCTGAGGAGCACTGAATATCCCCAGAATGCCTCCATCACCGCTTCCTTTTTTCGGTAAATTTTCTGTGGGCGATGAGTTACTTGGACAGAATTTAGACAGAAAACATGGAGAAATATTCAAATCTTGGGTTTTGTCTAGGTAATTTGAAAATGTTTCCTGAACAAACCCTTTGACTATCAGCCTCTGTGTGTTTTAACTACTATTTAAGAAAACAAAATTTGTCCAGAGCTAAACAATTGAATAACAATTGTTCCTTTCTTTTGACTAAACTTTGATGCTAGACATTTGCAAGATAAAATCAAACATTTCCATGGTTAAAATAGAGTACTAAGGAATAGTTGACTTTTATACTCAGAATGATAACTGTAATTAACATGCTTTGTGAGAGTTAATCCAAGCTGTCAAGATGCTTAATCAGTGCCATAGAGATTCATTGACAGCTTTATTCACTGTACCATGATTGTGTGAATAAAGCAAGCCCCGAATATGATCTCCATAATCCTGACAATCTCTAAACCTTTAGGCAATCAGTATATGGTTGAAAGTAGAGTATTATGCAAAAATAGGTTTATGCACTAGGAAGCATACAGAATTATAGCAAGATAGTGATGCAAATCTTATCAGACCAGGTTGTTAATTCTGTGCCTGTACACTTAAGAATTATATTAGATCTTTGGTGAGCTCATGTATAATTAACTAATCCATGAATTAATACAGTTAGTAGTTAAAAGGAATAAAAAAACATAATAATGTTTTCTCTTTCCAGATGTAGATAAACTGCTAGGTCAGTTTGCAAAGATAAATGCAAGTTCAAGAGGTCAATATAAATCAATCAGATTTAAGTTAATGTACATTAATGTATTCTGGATAATTCTTTCACCATTTATTCCAAATCTCTGGAGCAGATGTTTAATGCTCTGTCTGCACTTTGTTAGTTATACTAGAATGCTGTTGTATGTTACAGCGCTTTTTCTGAGACAATGACGGTTTAATGTTGTCAGCTGCAATTTGCTACCTAACACATGCCCATCACTTGACTGCGTTATAGCATTTGATGTAGTTATTTTCTGTAAAGTGATTGATGCAGATGCAAGGTAGTTTTTAAGGAAGGGTGCAATGACATATACATAGTCATTTCGTTTCTTCATTTTAACTCACTTATGACTGTTTGATAGTCCAGGGCTAGAAAACAAAGGAGAGATGGTGCAGGGAAAGGACATGTCCAGTTCATCAAGAAACAGCTGCAGTGAGGATATCACAAGGATCTGTCCTTCATCTTCCTTCCAGAACACAACACCCAAAAACGTTCAAACATAAGATCTATACATACTTTCCTATTTTTTGTTATAAAATATGGTGACTGATGTGTTCTTCAAATATTTAGGAGTTGATTTTTTTTCATTTCAGCAGGAAAATTGGGAGACGGTAGGAGAAGGCAAGAATGAAGGGATCCCTGCTTCAGCACAATGACTGTGTGGATAGTAAAGTAACCTCTCTGGGGCAGATCAGTGATGGGATATCCCAATTCCAGCCTGGGATTTGAAACATCAAATTCAGTTCCCAAGAAAACAATGTCCTCCTGCAGAAGATCCTGAAGTATTATGACATGTTTTAGAAGAAGTCCAACAAGAGGGACACAGCAGCAAAGGACACCCTGTGGAAGGACATTGTTACATCAATGAGCAGTTCTGAGGTATTCTCACTTAATGTAGCTCACTGCAAAAAGAGGTACAGAGACTGGTCAAGGATAAAATGGCCAAAATCAGTACCCATGTTATGAAGCCTGGAGGAAGGAGGCTTATGGTCAAACTTTAGGGGAAGTACATGTGTGTGTGTGTGTGGGGGGGGGGGGGGGCAGTGTCCCTCAAATGTAGGGGATTTAGCTTGTGCTGATGAAGATGAGGCTGTACTTGTATCTGCTTACATGGACTGGAAGAAGGATATTATGTCACTGGCCCACATGGAGTTAGAAAGAGGAATAGGCTATGCTCACCCCAGATAGGTGGGAGAGATAGAGACTAGGGTGTCCAGCTTAGAAGAAGGGAGATGACAATTTAGGAGTCAGGGCAGGGAGGAAGTGATCTAGAACTGGAATCTTAGGGTAAGGAACAGAGCACTGGGGTCCTGCAGAATGAGAGTGAGGAAGGGGAAGAAGATTCAAGTGTGCATATGTAAGAGATAGTGAGTAGGAAAGGGGGGAGAGAAAATGTGCCCCCTCTACTAATCCAACCCCCCAAAAAACAAACAAACAAACAAACAAAAAGCATGGACCCGTGCACAGCATATGCACACACATGGACACCTGCAAGGTAGCAGGTGTAAATGCGTACACATCAAAATAATTCACATAAATGCTTTCCCTACCTTGCTCCACCACTGGAGATCCTCTTGGCAGTCAGCATCAAAGTACATTTGGAATCCCTTCTGCACAAACATTTACACACACAAGCCCCAGGCAATTTTCAAAAGCCAATTTTTGAACACAAAATCAGGTTTTATGTGCATAAAATGCTTTAAAAAATTCAGTCTTGAAGCACAGCAGATAGCTACGTAGCGAGGGTAATTTTTATAATTCCAATCAGAGAGGTAAAGTCTACACAGACTTTATCAAAGAGTTTCAATACAAATTTACATACATAATTTTGCTTTTAAAATCCTTTGATAATGTTTATTTATTTGTATTTTATTAGACTTTATATGCCATGTATAAAGCAGGATATCTAAGTGTTTTACAAATAAATAACATGCATAGTAAACCAGGTACATTAAATAAAATTAACAATATTTCCAAAACAACACTTGTAACACAGGACATAAATCTAGCTAATTGGCTGAGTATGCACATATAAACTACACCTCCTCTTTTGAGGAATTACTTATATGTATACTTTTAAAATCAAAAAGTATATGTATACATTCCGAGTCCATTATGCCCTCAGAATATCTTTTTTGAGTTTGTGTAAATGTATGCGTGTAGCAAGGTTATGTGCATACTTTTCCATGCACAGAGCCCTGAGCTGCCCGGGGCCATCCCAGGGCAATTACCATCGAATATCAACATTCCCATCAATATTGGCAGAGTACCACCACAAGTAACTCAGTCACAAATCAACAAGGGCTTATGATACTAAATGTATCTTCAGTAGTCTTGTCAACTTTGCAATTATCTGTTTTGCTTCCTGTCTGACATGCGTGTTACCTTTTACATTATGGTCTCAAGAAGGATGTGCTTCCATTTTACGTCATTGGCATATATTACTATTACATAGTGTAGTCAAAGAGAGTCTCAGTTTTACCTTTACATGAGGCTCTAATCTATGAGATATACTTGTTCATTCCGATTTCTTGAAGATGGTTTAAGATATCATTAGGGAGATTGGGGGAGGGGACATGAACAGTGTAGAAAATGTTCCGTATGAAATATTTCTTTGTACATGGATTATTTGGAAATATTGCCTATCAATTATACCATCAGGTTATGGTATAACACCACCTATCAAGCTACTTATGTCATTTATGTTATCAAATGTCCTTGTGACAAGCTTTGTGCTGGCAAGACTACTCGGACATTGTGTACCAGATTGATTGAACACTGTAGTTGTCTTAAACTCAGATGCCTTACAGCATACAGTTTAAACATATTTTTCAAGATCCTAGGCTTTGTGTTATTGATCAAATTGTTTTAGAATGGCTACATGGCGGTTTCACCCCAAAATTACTTCAAAGTAATGATAGCTATATCGTTTTCAGATTCTTGCTCCTTATGGATTAAATTCAGATTGAGATTTGACAGTTTTCTTGTAAATTTTGATAATAAAGCTTTGTTTTTATCATCATCCATCCTCATTTCTGGTGATATCATGGATATCTCCATCCTGACAACTTTAAATATTGACATTCAGACTGATGGTTATATGGACTTTATTTTGGGAACTCCATGAGATGGTGTCCAAACATGAGAACCTCCTAAAGCTAAGTTACATTTCCATAATTTGAATTCCCCTGATGCAGGAATATCAAAATGCTAGCTAGCATCAGGGTTTTTTTTTTATGTGTGATATTAAATGAGGAAAAAATAAAATCTTAGTTGCTTTATACCGATGGGGGAATTATTGGGAAGACTCGGTTTTTTCTTTGAGTTCATCACATGATTTAAAAAGAGATTTGAAATTTCCAGCTTCTTAACACCTCTCTTTTCATACAATTTTGAATGTACTGTTATATCAATTAGAGAGTCAGAAGTTAACGCTGGGATTTCTAAACCAAGGGCAGAGAGAACCACATGTAGCTGTGCTCCAGGAACTGGGGAGATACTGACTGCTGAGCTGATAGGACTCAGAATATGTAGGTGGCAGAGTATCTTATGAGACGTTTGCAAGTATGGGATTGGTTCTGATCTGGATTCTATGGACATCAGAAGAAGTGTTGCAGGGGATGGGGGGAGGGTCAGTTCCAAAAAGTGCCTAGACTCATACAGTGCAGAGCATGAAAGTTCTAGGCCTGTCGGGAAGGGGGAATCACACATTAAGAAATGGGCCAGCCAATGAATGGAAACATAATATACTGATGAGGGGTAGGAACCATTTAAGAAATGGGTGAACAAAGCCTGCAGAGGATGGCAGCTGGCCAAGGAAGGGTGAGGAGGAACCTGTTGGGAAGTGGAGGGATGGGATGAGGAATTGGGAGATGAACAGAGGACAGGTCAGAGGGAAATGTTGAGCAGAGCAGGCTAAGGGGATGTAGGGAATGATGTTGGAAGAGGGGTTTTAAATACCCTGCCTCCAAATATAAAAGTCAAAGTGTACCCAGCAGGAAGGGGAGAATTGAAAGAGTGCAGAGAAAGTAAAGAGGGGATGTGAAAAGATAAGATGAGATTAGGAGAATGAGAGGAATGAGGAGTTGAGAGAGAGGGTGCTGGGGACTGGTGAGGCAGAGGGAGAAAATGTGGTATGTATATAGGGAGAAAGACACAGGAAGGAGTAGACTGGTGTGGAATTGGGGAGAAGAATGACAAGAGGCACTTTGAGTCTTCCCTAGCCACATTAGTCTTCACCAAGTTCACATTAACTGTTCCTCTCTCTGGTCAGTAGACTCACAACCCATTGCATTTTATTTATTTATTTTTTTAGCTGGGAGGTTGTAATTTGTGTTGCAGTAAGGTGAACCAAAAATTGACTCCTATGAAGTTCACTAGTCACCCATGTACTTATAACATTGTCCTTTATTCAAGAATAAGTTATCAAAACACAAACATGGCTTTTATTTTTTTTACTGTTAACTAGGGTTTAAAAAGTAAGATGGGCTATTTTAAACTGCACAAAGAAACTGCAGCTGGTTAAAAGATAGAAAATAGAGAGTAGGTTTAAATGGTAAATTTTCCCAATGGAGAAAGGTGAACACTGGAGTGCCCCAGGGATCCATTCTGGGACCACTGCATTTTAATATATTTATATATGACCTGGAAATGGGAACAATGAGTGAGGTGATCAAATTTGCTGATGACACAAAATTATTCAAAGTTGTCAAATCCAAAGAGGATTGAGAGAAATTGCAAGAGGACTTTGCAAAAACTGAAAGACTGGGCATGAAAATGGCAAATGATATTTAATATGGACAAGTGAAGGGAAGAGTAAGCCAAATTACAGCTACCCAATATAAGATTCCACATTAGCCGTCACCACTCAGAAAAAGAATCTAGGTGTCGTTGTTGAAAATACATTGAAATGTTCTGCTCAGTCTGCAGCAGCAGCCAGGAAAGCAAATGGAATGCTAGGGATTATTAGGAAAGGAATGGAGAATAAAACAGAGAATATCATAATGCCTCAATATTGGTCCATAGTGTGACCTCTTCTTGAGTATTGTATACAGTTCTGGTCACCACATCTAAAAAAAAAATGTAGCAGAATTAGAAAAGGTACAGAGAAAGGCAAAAAAAGTGACAAAGGGGATGGATCAATTCTCCTATGAAGAAAGGCTAAAGAGGTCAGAACTCTTCAGCTTGGAGAAGATATGAGGGGAGAGATGGTAGAGGTTTACAAAATAATGAGTGGAATGGAATGAGTAAACAATCAGTTGTACTCTTTTGAAAAGTACAAATATCAGGGGACACACAATGAAGTTACTAGTTAATACATTTAAAACTAATAAGAGAAAATAATTTTTACTCAATGAGGAATTAAGCTCTGGAATTTGTTGCCAGAGGATGTGGTGAAAGCTATTAATATAGATCTGTTTAAAAAAAAGGTTTGGACAAATTCCTGGAGAAAAGTCCATTAACCATTATTAAGGTAGAGATGAAGTAATCTATTCCTTATTCTTGGGATAAGCAGCTTGGAATCTATATACCCCTTGGGATCTGGTCAGGTACTTGTGACCTGAATTGGCCACTGTTTGAAACAGGATACTAGGCTTGATGGACCTTTGATCTAACCCAGTTAGGGTCTGAAATCACACAATTAACTATATCCAATTACAAAGAAACAATTAATTGTTATGCTAAACTCATTCTTTCTTAAGATACAGAAGTCAATGAATAAAAAGTCATGTGTCAGACTGCAAATAAACTGAAAAGGTTACTTCATTAATCTTCTATTAAAAGTACCTTATAACCTGTCAACTTCCAAAACAATTTGAAGAAAAATTGATTAAATCTGAAAGACCAATACTCTTTGTTCAAATGTTATTCCTTACATAATAACAGGAAACCATGCCTTTGAAAATCAGTTTGAGGCATAATAAAATAGTTTATATAATTTCATGATAATATCCATGGTATTATCTCATGCAAAAGAAATACCAAGTGGGTGCTTGAGAGAGCAAGGATGAAATATAGCATGAAACCTCCCACCTGTTCTTTCATCTTGGTGAATTGAGTAGCAATTGTTGAGTAGCATTGTTGACATCATCAAGAGGTGTATAGTACTCCTCTATTAAGGGTGTTCTGGTGATAAGAAGTGGGGGTGCTTGTAAGATATGCATGCAATTTTATTGGAGAATGAAGGTGGATTACTGCATGAGCTCTCTTAGCTGTTCTTTCATCTCTGTGGCTCCCTCCCTATTTGAGTCACATTGTCAACATCAATAAGAGGTGCCCAGAGTGTTACATCGGCCAGCCACGGAACTCACACCTAGCCGGCCACGGCCCTCCTCACCTAGCCGGCAGCCCTTCTTGAGGTGGGTCCCGGTTTCTTCACTGCCTCCTCGCGCCCAAGACATGGCTGAGATGCTGCTGTCAGGCCACACCACAGCCAAGACGCCACCACCGTCAGCCTCTACCCTTCCAGTTTTCTTAGGCACATGTGTGTGCCCTCTCTGCGATTTTAAGGGCCCGCGGCACGCTAAGGCTGCTGGCCCTTCTCGAAAATGTCATTGGTTGAGACCTATTTAAGGCAAGCTCTTATAGTCAGAACTTGCCTTTGCAACAGGGTCCCTCATTCCTAGTTCCCTCCAGGCCTCCTTTCAAGTTCCTGATTCCTATTACATTTTGACTGCCTACTTGGATCAAGACCTCTGCTTCGCCTGACCACGCATTGACTCTCTCCAAACTTCGACCTCTGCTTCGCCTGTCCATGCATTGCTCTCTCTGAACTTCAACTTCTGCTATGATTGACCACTCTTCTACTTCTCCGCGCCCTAACCTCTGCCACATCTGACTATGCCTGCCTTCTCCGTGCCCTGACCATTGCCTTGAACAATTACGCTACAGATTTTTCCGTGTTCAGAGTTCTACATAGCTTGCCACAACTTCCACTCGCTGCCGGCTCTGATCCTAGCCTGTCAGTGACACCTCCTCTCGCCTATCCTCTGGACATGGACTTACAAGGCTTAGGCCTTTCCTTGCTTGAGCGCTTCCAGTTACTCGTTGTTCCTTTGGTACAGGAGTTGCAGTACTGAATCCAGTCCAGGGTAGGACTACACCACCTATCGGCTGCTGTCTCTGGGCTGAATCACTTCTCATCTCTAACTAACCTTGAGGCCCACCTCAGTCCTGCCAGCCCCGACACCACAAGGCTCAACCCGAGCGGAACGAAGGCTAGTATAGGTGAAGCTCCAGAAGCCTCTATCATCCCACTCTATCTGCTGACAGTGGGGACCCGTAGGTCCCTACCTATGGGTTGCACTAACCCCACCTCGGCCTAAGGGTCCACCTCTGACGCAACACAGAGCTCTTATAGGTGATGTGTGAGGTCCGATGAATGTCCAATGAATGTGTGGAAGATAATATCAAAGACGGATAAACCTAAACAGCTTCATACACCAGTTGAGAGTCCCACATATCCTTACATGAGACTGCAGTATCCTCCTTATCTCCTCAAGTCTCTTCTCTAAAGGGAGCTGGTACTTGGTTTATTGAGGACAGTTATCTTGAAGTTTTGTAAAATGCTTTAAGATATATATATTTTTTAAATTTTCCTTTTAATAGATAACTTTCCCCCTTAGAATTGCTTAATAAATTAATCAATGAAGTTTTGAGTTGTCCTAGGAATAAGGAAATTGCACTATCAAAAATGTATTATTTGCCTAAACTTAAAAAGGATGTAAGTGACAAAGAAGGAAGTACAGTTACTCTATTGGACAATAGCCCTGATGTATCTAATTTTTTGGAAGCATCAATTGATAATATTCCCAATAGGGCTACATTATTAGTTACCTTTTATGCAGAGAAAGATAAGGAATGTGTTTTCAAAGGATTTTCCTGTAAAGATTTTCCTAATGTAAGTTCAAAAATAGATAATTTCCTGAAAATACTGTTAGAGCTCTGAATCTAAGGGTTAATAATTTCCCTATGATAAAACAACTTGGTCCTACAGAATTATTAAATCTTAAGTAACACAAGTTCTGAAGATTCCAGATCAATGTTATCCGATGGTTGTTAGGGCTTTTTATGTTGGGTTGAAGAGAAAAGCGCAGGATGAATTAGATAACATACAATAGTATCAGATAGAGAAGTGGAAAGGCAGGTCAGGAACAATCTTAGAATCATCAATTAATGTTTCAGACCTATTACAAAAGTCCCAAGAGGACATAGAAGTGAAAAACAGGGGCACATTGTTAATATAATTTGCCTTTATAAACGGATAAAAGACAATATCATGACATTTTTCTTCATAATAGAACTAAAAACATTATATGGGTAGAAAATATGGATGTTCCCCGAGCTAGTAAGAAGTACCCAAATCCGCAAGAAAAACTTTCTTGCCTTAAAGAAGGAGGTAGTAGATAGGGAGGGGGGGGGTTCTTCCTATAAATACCCCTGTAGATGCGTAGTCAAATACGGGGGAAAAAATTATCATTTATAGATCCAGATCAATTAAAAAACTTCTTGGGTTCAGATGTTGGTTAGTTTAATTGTAGATAGGGGTAACAGTTGCACCTTTCTAGTTAATACAATATGATTATTCCCTAGAATATTGTGCTCATGTTTTTCTAAGTTTGAGGATTCTCTTTACCTTTGTTTAGATTAAACAAGGAAAAAATCTGTTTGTTATTTATAGTATTAAGGCCTGTACTTATTTTGCTTGGATTAACTTGTTCTGTATTTACAAACAAAAAGGTATTCTTGTAATTGTTTTTGAAAATTCAGTAAATAAATAAATACATACATACATACATACATACATAAATAAATAGATATTCCTGATGTTTCACATAGTACTCAGTCTTGGAATAAATCATTCCTACAGCTGAGACAGGAAATTATTAGCTTTAGGTGTCACTTTATATCTTAAATTTCCACAGAAATCTGTGATTATTCATCAGAAGAACAAATTTATCTTTTTGGACCCCCTCCTTTTAGAAAGTTTTGTTTCTGATAAGGGCAGGATGTAGAGATACCACGTAGGGTTATTGAATTCTGTTTGTGATGATTCTTTGGCTCAGTAATATACATCTCTTTTTATAGTTTTTCCTTTTATATTTACTTTTATCACCCCCCATTACAGGACTATGATCATCGGGTCTTTGTTGGTAATATATCTGAATGTATTTGTTATTAAAAGCTTTTTCCTTAATCGTTTTGTTATGTAAATAACAGAAATGTAATAAAAAAGAAAATTATAAAAAAAGAAATACAAAACAAGTTGAATGAAATATATTCTACAATCAGAATTTGAAAAACTGAAAATTATATAAATACTTGCCATTCAATACATAGGCCGTTGGATGTACAATATTGTGGAAAAAGATCCACTACTACTTACCTCTTAATTAGCATTCAGTAGAAGTTAAGTTATCAAGTATCAGCTATTGGTGGAATTCTGGTTTGATTTCATAAATGTGGTATCTGTAATTTTACTATAGATACCAAGATTTTTTTGTATATCCTAAAAGTGGAAAAATATTACATTGAAATCTTTTACTATATATGATTCTACCTAAGAAATGTGTTTGATTGTATGCACTTGTAATTTGATGTTGATTGGGAAAATCTAGAGACCTGTTAAAACTCAGGTTATAGAACATCACAGCTAAAGCAACAACTGCAGCTGCAATTTTTAGAAATTCTTCTTAAAGCATGTTGGCTTACATTTCACAGTCCTGAAGATATTTGTTTCTATGCGATTGAAGACATCAGGAAAGATCAAAGAAGAATGATTTGGATTCATTGCCATCAAGATTTGAGCAGTGGCAGATCTTTCCCCTTATACTGAATATCTGATGGCCACAATATTGAAACTGAACAATTTGTTTATTGGAATGAATGAGTTGCTAACATTATCTAGATGATCATTTTTTCTGAAGAGTTTTGGTGTTTTAGTTTAAATTAATTTTCTATAAGATTATTTTGATTTGAGACTTAATTATGTAACCATTTCAGTTAGTTTTACTTAAGATGACAATTTAGGAATTATTTGCAGAAAGAGTAAGAATGTCATACGCCATTTAGAATGATGTCTATGTCCTTTTCATCTGTGCATGTGTTGACAGTTTATATGCTACTTTCCTTGCTATGGAAATTCTGCATGGAAACTGTCATATATCTATAGGCAGGGATTAACTTGTGTGGGAATGGCCAGGAACAGAGTTTTGTCATTTCTTTTCAGACTTAACAGGCAGAGCAGCAGAGGTTTTATGTTCCAGCCTCTCCCCTCCAGGCAGGCTGCGGTAAAGAGGAGACTCTGAAGTGACAAAGAAGAGAACAGTCAATCAGCTCCCTAATCCACACTTCTCCTTTTGTTGTTCTTCATCACCCTCCTGTTCTATAGGGAATGGAGGGAGGTGGTGATTCTGATGGATTGTCAAGAGAATGGCCAAGGTCAATTTCACATGGGATGAATTCCTATCAGACCGACTGGTTCTGCTGCTACTGGTGTGTTGTTTTACTGGCCCTACTACTGCATTGTGCCTGGCTTCCTGGACCCTTCCCCATGTCTGCCCCTGGTGATTATACTGGAAGAGAGAAGGGGCAAGAGAGTGAGGGAAGGGGCAAGAGTGAAATAAGATATAGGGGACGCAAGAGAGTGAGTGAACAGATCAGAAGGGCTGTGGGTTATATGGGAGGAGAGGGAATTTATACCTCTATAGGAGGCCCCACCTAGTTACTCGAGGTGAGGTTTAGGTATTAATGTAGGGGTTGGGGCCCTTTGACATTCAGAGTGACACGTACGAAGAGAACAGTATACTCTTGTGAAGATTTGATATCCTTCGGAGTGAGGAAAATCACCCAAAGATGAAATTTGTACAATGTTCTCTCTCAACCTAGCTTGATGGACTCTCTACCTGTGTCACACAGCTTAATGAAAAAGGTGTAGTTATTTACTGTGTGATATGCGTCATTCACAAATTCCAGGCCCAGAAATCTGGTCCCAAACTCCACCCCTTTTCTAAATTAGCATCGTACCATTTGTTATGGGACTTTTTGCATGCGTTAAGGTGTTTTAACGCATGTGAAAAGCCCATACTCAGCATGGAAAATAACTCCCTTAGCTGGATAAACTTATGCATTAATTATAAGATAGCTGATTATATTCAGCTATACCACTGAATATCTCTGGCTAAGTTAGCCAGATCTATTTAGCCACTAACTTTGCAACTAGAGAGCAGCTGAATAGCAGGTCCAGTGAATTTATTTTGGCCTGTTAAGTAGTACTGGAGGTAAAGAGCAATCACTAGAGATTTTTGTGTTACTCCAAGGGCTAGATTTTAAAGCCCTGCGCGGTAATCCTGCTGGATTACGCGCTGCAGGACCTCGTCGGCGTCAGCGCGCCTATTTTGCATAGGCTGCAGGCCGCACAAAGCCCCGGGACGCGAGTAAGTCCCGTGGCTTTGTAAAAGGGGCGGGAGGGGGCATGTCAGGGGCGTGTCTGGATCAGGAGCGGTCCAGGGGCGGGTCCAGGGGCGAGGCTACGGTTCCAGGGCGCGCCGGGAGAGCGGTCCCGAGTCCCCCGAACTCCGGCCTGTGCCGGGGGATGCCGAGGCGGTGCGCGCAAGCTACGCCTGCCTCAAGCAGGCGTAACTTGCCCAACAAAGGTACGGGAGGGATTAGGTAGGGCTGGGGGGTGGGGTAGATAGGGGAAGGGAGGGGAAGGTGGGGGGACGTGGAAAGAAAGTTCCCTTCGAGGACGCTCCGATTTCGGAGCGGCCTCGGAGGGAACGGAGGCAGGCTGTGCGGCTCGGCGTGCGCAGACTACCGATTTTGCACAGCCTTGCGCGTGCCGACCCTGGATTTTATAAGATACGCGCGGCTATGCGCGTATCTTATAAATCCGGTGTACTTTTGTTCGCGCACGCGTATGTTTTTAAGATCTACCTCCAAGTGTACATCTTTCTAACCTTGTTTATGAGGGAAGTTGTGTACCTTAAGAAAAAATGAGTTTTGCAGAAAATATAGATTTTTAGCCTTCAGAGAGAGGGGACTATGAGATTTTCAATGTACAATTTAAAATGACCCAGCCTCTTTTTTAAACTGTGATTGTCAGGTTTTGAGTCTTTGCTAATCCAAAGCCATAAGACTGTAGGAGTCAAGCTTGGATTTATTCAGAATGGCAAATATAACAATTACAACCTGGTTTACACAGAGCAGATTTCAATATAAACAAAAGTCCAATTATTTCTAAGAGCTTTTGCACCACACAAGTTTCAGAATCAAGCAAACAGCCAAACACATACAAGTCCAGTGTCAGAATTTCAGGATATCTGTTCCAACAAGGACAATTTACCTAATTAGCAATACCTTTGGCTCTCTCACCTAGTTGTCCCATACTGCTCAATAGTCCAATTGCTCAGAGGTGGGTTTGCAGGTTTTTGTCTTAGACTTTATGCAAACCTTCCTGGCCTACTCTAGCTCAAACATACAAGATAATGGTCAGCCCATCAGCTTCTTATCCAAGCAGGCCACAAGTTCAAGGCCAAAGAGGACATGTTTACTCTCACACAGGCCAATTCAGTAAAGTCCGCGGGAGAGCGAACGAACGCCCGCTCTCCCAGCGCGCGCACCGGCGTGATTCAGTATTTAAATTAGGTGGTGCGGTAGAAACAGGCAAAAGGAGGTGCTAGGGACACTAGCGCCTCCTTTTAGCCCGGAGCAGCGGCTGTCAGTGGGTTTGACAGCCGACGCTCAATTTTGCCGGCGTCGGTTCTCAAGCCCGCTGACAGCCACGGGCTCGGAAACCGGACGCCGGAAAAATTGAGCATCCGGTTTTAGGCCCGACAGCCGCCGGCCCATTTTAAATTTTTTTTCTTTTTTTTTTTACTTTTTTTACACAGAAAAAGTTTTTACTGCTTTTCTGTGAACTTTCCCGGTGCCGGCAGAAACTAGCGCCTACCTTTCGGTAGCGCTAATTTATTAAAGTAAAATGTGCGGCTTGGCTGCACATTTGACTTTCTGTATCACGCGGGAATACCTAATGGGGCCATCAACATGCATTTGCATGTTGAGGGCGCTATTAGGTGCCGTGGGTTGGATGCACGTTTTCCGCCCCTTACTGAATAAGGGGTAAGGGAAAATGCGCGTCCAAGAGCAGGTAATGTATCGGCCTGACAGATTGTTAGCAAGAATATCCATGCGAGTTTCAGGGCCTTATTCATGAATAAAGGGCAGTGTTGTAAGTACATGGGTAATTGGTGGACTTAGTACTTGTTAATGGCAAATGTCATAGAAAGAATTGGAACAAATATTAAATTTTATTTCTTTGGTCTTTCTTTTTGATTACCATTCCATCTGTGATCTATGAAATTGCTTTAGTGATAATTTTTTTTCCTGAGATTTGTATATGTATTGTTATGATCCTGCCCATGGCTAGGCCACGAGCAGTCCGTCACCTTTTCTTCCAGCCTTCCAACGCCGTTCCTCATGGACCGAAGGTCGCTGACATCTCCTCGCTGCTGCTGCCATCTGCAGCAGGCCCTGTCTGTCTTCGCAGCTTGGAGGTCGCTGCTGTTCTCTGCCTCTCATTGCCTGGAGGCCGCTGCCAAAGCCTCCTCCTTCCGCGGCTTGGAGCCGCCATCACCACCTCTCCTGTGCAGCCTAGAGGCTGTCATTGCTGAATCATCTTTGTAGGCAGGTGGCCTCCACTGATGCTCCTCCTCTGCAACGGGCCAGCCGGTGCTGACTTCAAGGCCTCTTCGTGGCTAGGCCGCCGCCGACTCACATCTCTCATACAGCCTGGAGGCCACTGCCAACTCCGCCAGTTCTTCACGGCCTGGGGCCGCCTTTGACATTCCTCTTCCATGGCCTGGAGGCTGCCGTCAATGCCATCCTCTTCTGCAGACAGGAGGCCGCCCCATAGCTCCTCTTCACCTGGCAGGAAGCTACCATCTATCATCTTTTCTTCATGGCAGGGAGCCACTCATGCCGAGGCCTTGTTTCTTCTTCCTGCAGCAGGACATTACTCTCCAAGGTCCTGCCTTCTACCTCCTTAGCCACGAGGCAGCGCCTCCTCTCCTGATTGAAAGGGCCAGTTCTTCTGGCTCCTCCTTGTGATGTCATCGAAGCATTTCCTCTTCAGTCCTACAAAAGGGCTCAGCCTTCAGTCAGTCTTCACCTTCGCAAGGAATTGGTCATGGAGTCGGACCGCTCCTGGATCTTCAGTTCCAGCTTTTCATTCCAGGAGTCCTCCGTGATCCTTCTTTACTTCTTCAAGGCACTCTGTTCTTCGTTGGTCCTCTTTGTTTTCATTCATGGTTCTTGAACCTTTGTCGTCGTCTTCATTCTATGTCCTGGTCTCTTGTTGGATCCCGTCCTCTTCTCTTCAGATGTTCCGATGTCTCCGTGTCTTAAGTTGTCCTGATGTCTCCATTTCTCCATGTCCAGACATCTCCCTATCTCCAGATGTCCTGAATTTCCCTTGTCTTCGGATGTCCAGACGTCTCAGCCTTCTGATGTCTTCGTCCATCATGTTCCAGTCGCCCCTGTGGTCCTCTTCTCTAGAAGTCCCCTGATGTCCATATGCCATAGATATCCTGATATCCCGAGTTACTGGTGTCCATTCAAATCCAATATTCTACATTCCAACCCTGATGTTCCAAGTCTCGCTTCTGATGCCCTCTATCAGATTCTGATCCTGAAGTACCGTCAGTCCTTAAGTTACAGGTTCAGCTCGCTCTCCCCAGTCCTCATCTTCAGATGACCTTCCTGGAAGTAAATCCGTTTCTATCTGGTTGAGTTTGATGGCTGGAGCCCCCTTCCGGCAGGATCTGTATTCAAGCACTGCCCGGATTCCTCCTGGTTCCTCAGCCTCTGTCTTCTTCTGAGTATCCCGAGTCCTTATCCTCGCCTGAGTCTTCCCAAGTTCCAAATCATCGGAGTATCTGGAATCCTCGCCTGACTCTCCAGAATCCACTTCTGATCTTCACCTATGTCTGAACATCTTGCATCTGAGTTCCAAGCCACCTCATGTCTTTGTCTCATCTGAATCTCTAAGTTCCAAGCATCCTCGTCTCGTCTGCGTCTTCTAGCATCCTCATCTCATTTGAGTCTTCAAGCGTTCTCACCTCGTCTGAGTCCCAAGCTCCGTATGTCTTCATTTCATCTGAGCCTCCGAGCTTCCTCACCTTCCTCAAGCCATCAGCCTAGTCTAAGGCCGAGGTCTCATCTTGTTCCAAGCTTCGGTACCATCGCCTGTCCTTGACCTCTTTCTGTCCTGCCGCATCTGCGGCTACCCAGTGGCAGGTCTGAAAGGGCTATTGAGTGGCCGGAGGGCTACCCCAGAGACCAGCTTTGTGTTGTTTGGTCTCTACCGGTGCGTGCAGGTTTGGCAGAGGTTAGGGCGGTGGTCAGCCTGCTCCTCCAATGCTGGGGCACGTCTTGACCGCTGCAGTGCTTCCACAGATCTCCTCTCTGCAGTCACGTTGTGGGCCATGGACACACATCCCCCAGAATCGGGAGCGCTCCCTAGTGCTCCCTCCCACAGATTCCAACATGTATCTTATTCTACTATTTGTCTTACTACTCTGTATAACTATCATTCACATTCTTTATAAAGGTTCCCCTGAGCCATATTAGCCAAGCCATATTTTATGCTGGTAGAATGGTTAAATGGGATTACTGGGACTGTGATTGAACAGTACCTCCATTAGATTTAACAATCTGTGGATGAATTACAATCTTGTGTCTGTCTAATATATGTACTTTTTTTAAAAATTATTTAATACCTTGCTTCACTATGTGACCAGATTTCAAGAATTTTTTAAAAAATATTTTAAAAAGTGAGAAACTGGGGGGGGGGGGTGTCTAATAAACATTTCATATTGTGGTGCTTACAGTGAACATTTACTGCAATGCAACGGATGCACCTAATTAAATTGATAGGATATATCATGCAGCTATTTTCATTTATAAGAATTACTATTTTTAATCATTTTGATATACTATAATTTTTATTTGATACTTAGGAAGCATTGTTACATGATCACAGTCCAGATTCTGGGAAAAATACATAGGGTGCCTTCCCAACATTAGCTGATGTTTCAGCATTGGTGCTGTAGGGAAGATTACACACCACATCCATCCAATCAGAAGTACTCTCCTCCAATTCAAATACAGTTTTCATGTCGAGGAGGTTCAAACTTAATAAAACTGTAATTGCAGGGGCAAGACACTAAGCTCAGTATGAACACTGTAGAAGCACTAACATCACAGCAGTTCATAATTCTTATCGGTTCTGCGTAAAAATCAACAAATCAGGGGTTTACAAGCAGCATCATCGATAGCTGTGCAATGGTATTACCACAGCCCATGCTGAATTAATGAATCATCCATTTTCAAACAACACTGCTGGCAGTCAGTTCTTTCAATAACATCTTCACAGTGCATGCTGCTGATCTGCTTTTACTCCAAGGTCAGAAAAATAACATTTATAAACACATACAATTTCAAAGCATCAATGGTCGCACAATGCAGAATTATCTGAAAAAGAAATATTACAAAATGAACCCCTTACATCCCAGCACAGCTTTGAGATACTAGGACTTCACCATATTCAGTTTATAAATCCACTTCTGTTCCAATCTTAGCAGAATTTTGACTTTGTTTCCTTTTCTTTTGTTAGCATGGTGTTTGGCCTTGGTTTCAAGGGTCAGGGGAGGCTGGAGGACAGTTATCATCCTGGACTCTGGCTTCCAGCAAACAATTATTATATTGTAAAATAAAAATATATAGAACCTGCTTACAACAGAAATTCAGGTAAACTCAAATTACAGGGTGTTAGCACACTCCCTAGAGCTTCCTCCTCCCAGTCTGACCTCAACCTCTTTTTTGTCCTCGGTTTTTATCCCCTTCCACAGGGACCACCTTCTGATCTGGCTTCCCATCTTGGGTATCTCTTAAAGAGGACTGTGCAAGTTAGGTGGTGTTATTTTGGTGGTCCCAGACTCTGGAATTCCAGAAGCACTAAAAGTGATGACTGACTGAAGAATATTTTAAAAAGCCTTAAAGAACTGGCTTTTTACAGCGTTGTTTGGCATTAAATAATTTTATACTGTATAGTTTCCACCTCAGAGATCAGTCTGTTTTTAATAGTTATGTATGTTTTATTTTTATGTGTGTTTTAAGTACTGTAAACTGGCCTGATCTTTTCAGGAGAGGCGGTATACAAATAATGATAAATTTAAAAAAACATAAGAAGGTCCATTATCAAACACCATTTAGATGGATAAAGTAACAGCAAATATTAAGCAAGACAGACCGACTGCCTTAGATTATTTATTTATTTATTTATTTATTTATATTCTTTTTTATACCGAAATATAGCAGAGTGCCTTCATTCTGGTTTACAGTGTAACAAATTCATACAATGAACAGTTATAAATTATAAATATATAACACAAAACAAAGAGAGAATATATATATATATAACATCTCGGCAAAAGCAGATTATAACATGTTAGAATGAGACAATATAGGTTTAATTTTGTATAAAACTTATTAACTTATTAACGAAGTATTTGGGTTTTAGATGATGGTTGGGAATGGTATGTATAGATCATATCATTCTGTGTATGATTGTCTAAACAACCATGTTTTTAGTTCTTTTTTGAAGTTTTTGGAATCTTTGATGGAACTTAGGTATCCTGGGATAGAGTTCCATTCTTTTGGTCCAGCTATAGAGAAGGCTCTATGTCTAGTAGAGGATAATTTTGAAGAAGAGAGAGGGGGAATGAATAGCTGAAGTTTGTCAGAAGATCTTGAAGAGCGGGGTGATTTGTGAATTTTAATCATGTTGTCCAGGGATGAGTTGTTGTCTTTGTAAATTTCGTTATGTAGGATGGTTAAGGATTTGTATCTTATTCTTTGTGAAATAGGTAACCAGTGAAGGTTTTTTAGGGTTGGAGAGATGTGATCAAACTTCTTTTTTCCGGTCAGTACTAGTGCAGCAGCATTTTGAAGTAATTGTAGTGGTTTTAGGGAGGATTTAGGTAGTCCTAAGAAAATTGCGTTGCAATAATCTAGACTTGAGAAAATGAGGGTCTGAAGAATTGTTCTGAAGTCATTCGGGTACAGTAATGGTTTGAGATGTTTTAGGATCTGGAGTTTATGAAAGCCTTTTCTCGTTTTTATGGCAATGCAATTCTTAAGACTCAGGTCATAATCGATCCAAATGCCAAGATCCTTTATTGGATTTTTCATTTGTATTTTGGAGTTGTCGATTTGGATTAAATCATTTATTTACACATATATTACTTGATAAATAAATGATTTAATCTAAGGCAGTTGGTCTGTCTTGCTTAATATTTGCCTTCTGACTTTGACAGACCACCTTCTGGTCTGCTTTCTGGGACCTAAAGTAATAGTTATCCATCTAAATGGCTTACCTAGCTATATTCAGCCCTTGTCTGGCTAAATTCTAGCTGGCTAATAAGTTAGGAGGCTAGAGTTTGGTCAGATAAGTTAGGAGCAGTCCAGGGGCATAACTGGGTGGAGTTGAGGTCGCCAGAAAAGTTAGCTGGATGAATTAGCCGGCAAAGCCTGGTCGATTCAAAGAGCTGTCCTGAAGTTAGTCGGCTATAGTTAGCTGGCTAACTACCGTAATTAAGGGCCAGATTCATTAAGGCTTTATTCCTGATTTTGGGGCGGATTTTCAGAGCCCTGCTCGCCGGGAAGCCTATTTTACATAGGCCTACCGGCACACGCGGAGCCCCGGGACTCGCGTAAGTCCCGGGGTTTTCGGAGGGGGCATGTCGGGGGCGGGCCCGAACCGCGTGGCGTTTTTGGGGCGTGTCGGGAGCGTTCCGGGGCGGGCCCGGGGGCGTGGCTACGGCCCGGGGCAGCCCGGGGGCGTGGCCACGCCCTCCGGACCCACCCCCAGGTCGCGTCCCGGCGCGCAGGAGGCCCGCTGACGCGCGGGGATTTACGCCTCCCTCTGGGAGGCGTAAATCCCCGCGACAAAGGTAAGGGGGGGGTTTAGACAGGGCCGGGCGGGTGGGTAGGTAGGGGAAGGAGGGGAAGGTGAGGGGAGGGCAAAGGAAAGTTCCCTCCGAGGCCGCTCCGATTCGGAGCGGCCTTGGAGGAACGGGGGTAGGCTGCGCGGCTTCGGCGCGCGCCGGCTATACATATTGATAGCCTTGCGCGCGCTGATCCAGGATTTTAGCGGATACGCGCGGCTCCGCGCGTATCTACTAAAATCCAGCGTACTTTTGTTGCGCCTGGAGCGCAAACAAAAGTAGTCTATTCGCGCTCGTTTTAAAATCCGCCCCTTTGTGTCTATGGGAAAAACCCTTACTGGTTAATTTTAAAAGTCATATGCAGGCCAAAACTGTGAGATATCTCCTGGTATGCGCAGAAAAATATTTTTCACAAAAAGGGGTGGGGCATGGGTGTGGTATGGGCATGTCAAGGTGGAGATGTGGGCAGGCTGGGTCTGTACCATGAAGTCTGTGTGTAAGTCTTTATGCACACAAGCGCACATCAAAGTTCCGTACCGCATAACTTTACTTCTGCTATGGATGGCGATCAATTTTAAAATAAATAAATATAGGGTAAGCAAGATTTTAAGAGTTGGGGCTAAGAGGATAAAATGGAGATGAACTGGGATTGAACTGGGGAAAAAAGGTAATTTTGTCTGCGCATGTGTCTAGTAACACCCACCCCCCACACACACTTACACAAGCAAGGAAGCATTTGCATGCACATGAGTACATCTTTATGAAATCATGCACACATGTACAAGTGTAGAGCTGATTTTAAAACACATGCATGTATAAACACATATACATCGCGGCCATGTGGCAAGCTGACAAATTCATTCACATGTGCGTGGGCACATGGGTCTTAAAATTTACCTCCTTGTGAATCATGTACTAAGATATAGGCTATATTCAATAGTGTGGCTGCACTATTGAATACACCTCCAAAGTTATCCAGATAGGTTTATATGGCACGGCCAATGGCACGGATACCCTGTCATATGGTAAGGGCAAAGGGCCATCAGCGCCATCTTTATGAGTGGCAGCCGACGGCCTAAGAACGGGAGATCGCTCCCTGGACCACCACTAGACCACCAGGTAATTTTAAAATGTTTTGGGGGGGCTCGGGAGGGTGGGAGAAGCTAAGGAAGCTAAGGGGTCATTTTAAAGGGTCGGGTGGGTTTTTTTTTATCGGGCCATCGGTGCCATTTTTGAGTGGCAGCCAAAATGGCGCCGATGGCCCGAGAGCGGGAGATCGGTCCCCGCGCCCCCACTGGACTACCAGGTACTCGTAAAAGGTTTTGGGGGGGGGGGGTCGAGAGGGTGGGGGAAGGTAAGGGATTAGTTTTATAGAGTTGGGGTGGGTTAAGGTGTTGTTTTGGTGTGCCGGTTTTCCCGCCCTCCCCCGATTTATGATTTTTCACGATAAATCGGGGGAATTTCTATTGTATCGCAACTCTTAATGATTTTTGATGATTTAAAAAATATCTGATGATTTTTTTAAATCGTCAAAAAACGATTCACATCCCTAGTAATTGATCCTAAAGATAAATGGTCAAACTTCAACACCATCTCAAAACTAGAAATAAGCAAAATCATATCAAAACTTAAACCTCCCTGTTAGGACCACTGGCTGTGGCGGCCCGTGTCTGGGGCCAGGTGTCATGGCAGCCAGCCGCGGTGGGCCACTCCCAGGGTCGGGCCAGGGGCCGCGACAACGCTAAACCTTATCCGAGGGGTTGGGCAGTCCCAAGACACCTGCTGTGGCAGGCAGCCTCTCTTGTGCTTGTTTCACAGCTACGATCACTGCTAAGCCCGGCCGCATGGTTCCCTCGGCCGGGCTGACTCCTCCCCCTCTGCCTATACTAGGGTCACGCACGTGGCTGAAGAGGAAATTTAAAGGAGCCATGACAGGAAATTGTCATGGCTCCTCCTGGGACTCCTCCCTCCAGTTCCTGTATTTAAGGCAAGGTCTGATACTCAGACCTTGCCTTGGTATTGAGGCTTTTTGCTTGGTTCCTGTGTCTGCGTTCTGGATCTGCTCTTCGTCCTGCTTCTGCTCTTCTCCTCGTTGGACTGATTCTTTGGCTCCTGACCCTCGGACCGGTAGTGGTGATCTTCTGTTATTGACTTGGACTGGCTCTGGACCCTTCTCCTTCTTTGCTCCTGGATTGGCTACAGACCTTTCTCCCGCCTGCTCCTGGATCGGCTCTCGACCTCTATACGGACTTCGAACCTTGGACTGGATTGGGACTATCTTTCGACGTGTACTCCTGGACTGATCACGACCTGCTGGAGGCGCCAGCCATCTGGAACCCACGACCTGCAGGAGGTGCCTGCATCCAGACCATCTTCATGCTTCAGGGAGTCTCCTAAGTCCCAGCGATTGTGTTCCTACAGGCTCCTCCTGGGAGAAACATGAGCTTCCAGGGTGAAGCCTTCATCTCAACATCTTCAACAGGCCTTGCCATCCGACAGTAGAGACCAAAGAGGGTTGACTTCCTTCTCAGTAGGGCTGACTCTACCACGGAACAGGGGTCCACTTTCCGATTCATAACATTCCCTCTGCTGGTCTCGCATCAACCGGGTCATGGGTCTGTGACCCAGCTGCCTGAGAGTGACTAGGGAGTGAAGCAATTTCAGGCTTAAATGGATCCTGGGGCTCAGTGTGACTTCTCCTGGCGAGGCCAATGCTTCCTCGATGGTTCCCGCAATGGAGTTTTCTCCTTCCATCCCTGTTGCCTTTTCAGGTATGTATGAGGTTATTAACCGCTGAGTGGCCATAAGCTCCAAGTCAGAAGGGTAAACTCAGAGTTTGCTTTTTCTTTTAGAGGACATTTCTCACAAAAAAACTTGCCAGCATCAGGAGCTCAGTGCATACTAGGGATGTGAATCGTGTGATCGATCATCTTAACGATCGATTTTGGCTGGGGGGGGGGGGGGGGAAATCTGATTGTCATGGGTTTTTTTGTTAAAAAATCGTAAATCGGGGGAGGGCGGGAAAACCGGCACACCAAAAAAAACCCTAAAAACCCACCCCGACCCTTTAAAACAAATCCCCCACCCTCCCGAACCCCCCAAAATGTTATAAATTACCTGGGGTCCAATGGGGGAGGGGGTCCCGGCGCGATCTCCCGCTCTCGGGCCACGGCTGCGTTAATAGAAATGGCGCCGGTGGCCCTTTGCCCTTACCATATGACAGGGCAAAGGTAGCACCGGCGCCATTTTGGTTCCTGTCACCCGACGTCACGAGTGCAGGAGATCGCTCCCGGACCCCCGCTGGACCCCCAGGGACTTTTGGCCAGCTTGGGGGGGGGGCTCCTGACCCCTACAAGACTTGCCAAAAGTCCAGCGGGGGTCTGGGAGCGACCTCCTGCACTCAGGCTGTATTGCCAATATTCAAAATGGCGCCGGCGCTACCTTTGCCTGTCACATGATAAGGGCAAAGGGCCATCGGCGCCATTTTTTTTTAGCGCAGCTGATAGCATGGGAATGGGAGATCGCTCCCCGCGCCCCCCCCCCTGGACCACCAGATATGTGTAAAAAGTTTTTTGGGGGGGTCGGGAGAGTGGGAGAGGCTAAGGGGGTAATTTTAAAGGGTCGGGTGTTTTTTTTTTTTTATCAGGCCATCGGCGCCATTTATATTTGTGGTAGCCAAAATGGCGCCGATGGCCCGAGAGCGGGAGATCGCACCGGGACCCCCCAACTGGACCACCAGGTAATTTAAAATATTTTGGGGGGGTTTGGGAGTGTGGGGGATTTGTTTTAAAGGGTCGGAGTGGGTTTTAGGGTTGTTTTGGTGTGCCAGTTTTCCCACTTCCCCCTCTCCCTCCACCTCCCCCGATTTACGATTTTTCACAATAAATCGGGGGAATTTCTATTGTATCGCGACTCTAACGATTTTTGACGATTTAAAAAATATCTGACGATTTTTTTAAATCATAAAAAAACGATTCACATCCCTAATAGGAATATAGACAGTGCTGGGGAGGAGATTTGGACAATGTTCTCTCCACCTAGCTTGTTTTTGCCCAGGTAGAGTGTCCATCAAGCTAGGTGGAGAGAACATTGCCCAAATCTCATCTTGGAGTGAGTTTTCTCACTCCGAAGGCCAGCAATTTTTCACAAGAGACCACTGTTCTATTCGTACGTCTCATGTTGAATGTCAAAGTGGCCCCCAACCCCCTACACTTATAGTAATCCCCACCTCGAGTTACTAGGTGGGCCTCCCATAGGGATACAAATACCTGTCTAGGGAAGAGGCACTATAGCAACTCTCTCTCTCTCTCTCTCTCTCTCTCTCTCTCTCTCTCTCTCTCTCTCTCTCTCTCTCTCTCTCATACTGAAACAGGCTGTCTGGAAAAATTGTGATATATACTGGCAATGTAGCCCAAATTGGGTTAAGAACATGAGGCCCTAAGTTTAACTCCCTCTGGCTTGCTTATTATTTCAGACACACACAAACTCTAAAGAATATTTCACCTCCCTCTCCAGAAGTTTTAAGATTTCCCAAAGATATACTTGCTAATACTCTTCAACCTTCATTGTTGATCTTCACTCGAAGGATTGAGATTTGCATGCCATTAGTGCACACTTCACTTGCTGTGACCTCAGGTGACCTCTCCTGGAGGATGCTGGGAGTAGTATGCAGATGACCCTTCCAGTCCTCTTCTACTGCAAAGGGTACAGGGCCTCTGGAGGCTGGGGCTGAGGGGTTGAAATTTGGATCACTCGCTGTGACCTCTGGAGTCCTCTCCTGGGGGATGCTGGGAACAGTATACAGATGAGCCTTCTGGTATATTTAGTACATTTTTAGATTTCAATTAAAATTCAAAAGACTTATCTTATTGTATGAATAGTCCCAATAAACTAAAGAGCAAGAACTCATCCTCCATGGTCCATGATTTGAATAACCTCTGCTTCAAGGAATAGGAATTCAAAGATATAAACAGATTACCACATTTTTTTGTAAAGCTCTTATGCCATACTCATTTCTCAAAGGCACATATAATTAATTGATATTCAATATACTCAACTAATGTTGCTTCATGCAGTTCCATTCTAATTGTTTATATAATTTTGTCAAATCTGGCCAAGATGAAGAAGAGTCATGAAGACTGCCTAATTTGTCCTGGATGAATGCACATCCCTACATCATATCGACTAGCTGTATTAGGTGCCACTGTTGCCCCTGTTACTATGACCCTAATGTTCTGGTAAAATAACATCTCCAATAGCAAAATAGTTCTGAATCAGAGCTTTCTCTTTCAAATTCACTAGAAACTATGTGTAACTTTTTAATATCCCTCTTTCTTCAGTTAATCACTAAGGATTGCTAGTCAATTGTGATCTTAGTCAAAGGCTAAAGGAGTTAGTGGGATTCACCCTCAAGCCTGAGATCTGTGAGAGCTGGACCCATTTCTTAAAATATTATGATTCCCAAAATCGTCATCTGTATGCTGATTCTTCATGCCCTCATTACCAAAAGATTCATCCTTAGGTATACCAATAGTAACTTTCTTTCTATTGTCTCCTAGTGATTTCATTCATACAGGGTTACACAGAACCCTGGAAATAACAATGTTCATCCCTCTGAATTATATCATATTTAAATGTCTATATGACCATCCAAAAGGACAATATTGTGTCCCAGAATTCAATAAAGTGAGTTTCAAATAGATCTATAGTTAAGGTCGCCTTCAATTGTCCTACCATATTTGTGATCTGTGTTTTTAATTTCTTAACCATCAGCTCAAGACTACATTTATTGAAAATTGCATTTCTTTTCCGTACAAAAAAATAATTGTCACTGTATAATGTTTTTTTTTCTACTGTTCAAAACCCACATAGGGTGTGCTATGCATGGCAGCATTCAATTAATTTGTCAGCTCAATACTTAGTGTGGATGAATCATCTTTGAAACAGGGCTAAAGAAACCTACATAGACTCTAAAAAGTCAGTGGATTCTTTTCAAATAAAAGTGTTCTTTTTTTTCTAGCAGTCTCTACAGACAAGAAACAACAGAGTTTAATGAATGTTCAAGTATTAAAAGCCATTAGGATTTTAAAGCCTGTGGACTTATGGCAGGATTCCAATAAGGGAAGTAATGTGGATTTAAAATGAGTTACAGAATATTTTTTTAACAAATTTATGTAAAAATTTGCATTTAAAAACAAAAAATAAACAACAGCTGTCATTTATGGGGTTACATTTTCTATTTATTTATTTTAAAATGTGTTACTTTCTCAAAACTCATCTATCACTACATAAGATAACATAAATTCTATATCAAATTGCAGACAATAAAATCAATAAAACTGGACAACCCATTCAGTTAATGAATGGACCAACTCACCCCTCGTAAGCTTATCAATCCTGACCCAAGAATGATAGTTCACAATTACAAATTTTTAGGAAGTGACAAAAGGAAGTGTAGTCAGTCACACAACATAGATACCAAAGCATGGTATTCCACAATTTTGGAACTATATAAGAAAAAGTCCAGGCCTTAGTGTGACCACTGCGATTCTTTTGCAGCTAGACCATCGAACAAGTGATCCACTTATGATTACAAAGCATGGCTTGGCAAATAAGAACAAATTCATAGCTAGATTCATCAAAACACTTACAATAACAAAATGGGGTATGTTTATGGGCATTTTTCAATTACCACTTCACATCAGCAGTATTGTGTGATACAGTAACTTAGCACCATGCAATAATCCCTATTTTTCAGGAGAAGGAGAGGGAGAGGGAGAGAAAGACTCTATCCACAAGGCCTTCATAGTAGTTAAGTATTTCTATTTCTATCTCACCCTAACTTGATTAATCAAGTTAGAGTGAAAGAACATAGTAGAAATGTTATCTTTTTGAGTCTTTCCTCTCTCCAAAAGATATCAAATATTCACCAAGATGTACTGTGCTATTCGTACATCTCACACTACATGTGAAACTGGCCCCTAAACCTTAAACCACCACCAACACCTCACCTCAACCTATTAGATGGCCCTCCTATACAGACATAAATAGGTGCACTAGGGATGTGCATTCGTTTTCAACGAATGTGCAATCCGCAATGCATAAGTCTCTGTTCGTTTGATTAGTGGGTTCACAAAACGCATGGCGATCCCCACGAATAAAACATATCATATTAGTTTCATCCTTTTGGTTCACAGTAATTTCTTAGCGGCCATTTGAAATAGGAGAAGGCCATGTGGGAGTATCCAGAGCAAAAACCAGCCCTTTCCTGTGAGTCATAAGTGACCCCACAGCCCTGTCATAGAGTGGGTCAGACAGGTTGGCAAGGAGACGAGAATGCAACGTATCAGAGCTAAGCATTTTTCTAATGCAGCCAATCGCCACTCTCACTCAGTGCTCTGTGATGCTGTTCCTCAAGACACTGTACTATTTATAACTTAAGCACACGGCGTGCCACACTCTTTCTTTGTGGGTGTTGTCCAGAGAGGTGGCTTTACTCAGAGCTAGTCTGAGTATCTCAAATCAATATTCAATTGCTAGTAACTTTGATAGAATTTTCCATTGAAAAATATATTTGTTCGTTTTTGCTGCAGTGCCAGCCAGCCTTTTTTTGACTGCACTTTTTTTTTTATTGAACTCAGACAGTCTCTCTGTTTCTCCCACTGAGACAAGCTGCCAGCAGTGGCATTTTTCTGCTTATCTTACCCCCCTGGGGAAGGTAGTTGCAGGCACAGGCAGGGTGTGGCTGGGAGATAGTGTGAGTTGGTATTTTAAAACAAGAAGCAGCATCACTAGGAATTGTGCTTGCTCAGACTTCCAGTCAAGTCTTTTCTATGCTGTTTCATTTTTTTTGTGCACACAGAGCAGTCTCAGTTGTAGTGTACATCAAGGCACTGTACAGTGCATCTGTGGACAGTTTTCCAGACTCACATATATTGGGACAGCAGTGCTCTTTTAAGCCAAATACCCAGTAGGCCTCTTTTGTAGTTACAAGTTTGGTGTGTGCACATACAGCGGTCTCAGTTGTAGTATACATCAAGGCACTGCACCGTGCATCTGTGGGCAGTTTTCCAGACTCACATATATTGGTACAGGTGTTCATTCACCAATAAAGAAATAATTATTTTAATTGAAATCCCTAGTAGGCAGTTTTCTTATTTCTGAGAGCTCTTCAAGTTCCTTTGTCATCAGCTGAAGTGCATAAGCAGTTAATAGCTTCTGGGTATTCACTAGATGCCAACGGAACCACCACACTTTCGGGGCCAACCCATTTCAGGGAGCCCTTTCCTGCACAAAGGAAAGGGAACTCTCCCCAGGTGTAGCCAGCCTATCTCTTAACACCCGCCAACCCATGTTGATCCGCTGTTCACATGGAAACCTCTTCCACGTCGACTCACCACGCTTTGAAGGCTCGTGCTCCACTCTAAGGGCCAACCCATTCTAGGGAGCCCTTTTCTGTCAAAGGAAAGGGAACTCTCCCCAGGTGTATCCAGCCTATCTCTTAACACCCACTGACCCATGTTGAACCGCTGTTCACATGAAAACCTCCTCCACCTTGGCCTTCAAAATTCTCATTTGTATCTATGCTATGTCCACCAGATTTTAAAAGACCAGCAAGAGCTCACTAGATACCAATGGAACCACCCGACACTAGGGGCGAACCCATTCTAGGGAGCCCTTTCCTGCACAAAAGAAAGGGAACTCTCCCCCGGGGCCAGCCTGTCTTGCCCTATCAAAAGCACAGGGACCTGACTACCAGTGCTCTGCCAGCCTGTCTTGCCCCTATCAATTTTCTGCTGCTCTGCCTTGCTGCTTGCACTCTGCCTCACTTTACTCCTTGTGGTGTTCTTGCCACTATCATGGTTCCTCAGTGTGTAGTGCTAGTCTTTCTGCTGCTTTGTCCCTTTATCGGCGCCTTGTGTTTTTTTTTCTGACACTCTTTCTGCTTGCTATGTTCCCCCTTCATTGTGCTGTAGGATGTTGATGCCACTTATCTTGCCACTTTGCCTGCCTTCAAGGATTCATGCAACTGTTATCGGTGCTCTCTTTTGAAGCTGTGGTGTGTTTTTGACATTCTCTCTGCTGCTTTGCACCTCTGTTAAAGCACTCTTGCCACTCCTGGTACCCCTTTGCCCCTTTACAGTGCTTTAGGCTATTCATGCCACTTTGGTGCCACTTTGCCACAGTCTAAGTACCTTGGAGCTCTTTTCTCATTCTGATGATTGCTCCCAGAAGTTTCATCAGAATTGGTTAGAAAACCCCAATTCTGCAGCCAAAAATAGGCTGCAAATACTTCCCCCATTGACTTTAATGGTGCAATAATTCACCTCATTTAAGTAAATCCTACCCAAACTCCTCTTTGATCCCACCCCTCCAAAAAGTTTGCATTCATGTCATGAATTTATGAACAATAACATATGCATTATGGCATTAACACATTATCATGTGTGCTAACACCATAAACATTTTGATGAATGACCCAGTCAGTTTTGATTATAAACTGGCCTCATGTTGTTTAATGTCTTGTGTGACAAAAATGAGATATTAAATTCTGCCCTGTTAAAGGAAGCCACTAAGCTATTGGCACTGGCTGAATGTGGTCATAAGCAGGACACCTTAACAAAAAGCGAGCAGCTTCATTCTGAATTCTCTGCAAATGCTGTAATACTTTGGCTGAACGAACAATGTACAACACAGTACAGTAATCTACATGAAATGTTACTGCAACATAAACTAATTCAAATGTTCAGCAACCTGGCTTAGCAGTTTGAAAAAGTTTCTTGACTTTTACTTTTATTTTGACAAAATATTGATTCCGAATTCTTGCTTTCAGTTTCTGTTTATCAAACAGTGCTAGTTTGGGTTTAAATTTATATTCTTTCAAATATCTGTTTTAGAATACTTGCTGGACTTTATTTTAGCATTAACAAAATATTGCTTGTAAACTTCTGTCTTCAGTTTCTGTCTCATTCTGTGCTAGCTTGGATTTAAATCTATTTTTAGTAAATGAATATCTATTTTAGAATCTTTACTGAACTTTATTTTAACTTACACAAAATATTGCTTGCAAATTCCGGCTTTCAATTTCCATTTCAGTCTGTGCTGACTTGGGTTTAAATCTACTTTTCTTTCAAATAACTCTTATAGAATTTTTGCTGAAGTTTTATTTTGATGTTTTTGAGTTTAAAATTATTTTAAAAGGGGTGCTTAGAAAGGATAAGTTTGTGCGTCCCGTCTGCGCTAGGCCCGTGCCCGGGCCTGCTCACCTTGCTCCTGCGCTGTCGAGCCCTGGGCCGTCCTCTCCCGTTGCCGCTGCCAGTGCCTCCTGTCCACGGCGCTCCAAGACAGCATCTCCCAGGTGCTCCACTTTGGGCCTAGCTCCTCGCCGGGGGCGTGGCGTCCTCTCCAGCACCGGCCCTGCCCCTAGGCACATGCGTGCAGACCGCCCGGCCCTTTAAAGGGCCAAGGGCGGGAACCAGCTCCACGGCACAGTCCGATGACATCACGTAGACTTCGTATAAAGTGAAGCCTTGTCCCCCAGGACCTCGCTTTGGCAATCGGGTTGACAACGTGGTATTCTTAGTTTGCCTAGCTCCGTGTTCCAGTGTCTCCTTGTTCCAGCGTCTCCTCATTCCAGATTCTCCCTGTTCCTGAGTCTCCGAGTGTTCCTGCATCCTTCCCAGGTAGTATCCCTATGGACTGATCTCTGGTACTGACCTCTGCCTACCTGACCATCCTCTTACCTGCTGCCTGGAACTGACCTCTGCCTGCCTGTCCATTCTCTTGTCTGCCACCTGGATCTGACCCTCGCTTGCCTTGACTACGCTCGGACTGACCTTGGTTTTGACCTCTGCTTTGGCTGACCACTTCTGGACTTCACTCGGACACTCTCTTCTGGCCTACTGTGACTACCATACCAACCTGCTGGGAATCCACTTGCGGCTTCCACCTGACCCGCAGGCGCTGCCTGTCTCACCCGGAGAACCTTCCTGAACTGTGACTTCCCTGAGGTCTCCAGGGCTTCCAGTTCAGGTCTAGTCCATCATATCTATGTCAGCCATGCACACTTGCTCGTGGTGGGTACACCCCTCCGCTACCTCTCCGGGAGACCATCTGAGGCTCACCTAAGTCCAGGCAGTCTGGCAGAAGGGCTCAACCTGCGGAAACTCCAGACTGTTATTGATAAAGCTCCAGCTAGCCTCTGTCTCCTCATATGCTCTGCTTCCTGGTGGCAGGCACTCTCTGGGTCTGACCAGAGAGCCATACCAATCCTGCACCAGGCCAAGGGTCAACCTCCAGCACAACATTAAGGCCATAGCAGGAAAATTAAATTAATTCTTCACTTCATTCTTTACAGAGGAGGATGATGGGGATAACCTACAACTGAGCTATTCTTTCTAAAATCTGTGTAAATCTGTAAGAAATGCTAAAACAAATTGACAAATTATATAGCAGCAAATCACTAGGATCTGATGGTATTCACTCCAGAATTCTAAAGGAACTCAAATATGAAATTGCAAACTAATACTTGCAATCTCTAAGATATAATTAAAATATGCCTATATACCTGAGGATTGGAGAGTAATAAATATAATGTCAATTTTCAAAAAGGGCTCCAGGGGTGACCTTAGCAACTACAGACTGGTGCTTCTGATATCTATGCATGGCAAAATTGTGGAAGCTATATTTAAGAATACAATTACTGGTCATATGGATAAATATGGTTTAATAGGAAGAGTTGGCATAGATTTAGGAAAGGGAAGTTGTGCCTTAATAACTTATTAGAATTATTTGAAGGTGTAAACAAGCACGTGGATAAAGGAGATCCATTTGATAAAGTGTACATGGATTTCCAGAAAGCATTTCATAAGCATTCCTTTATCTTTTCATTTTAATGATTGCAGCATTCCATTGAGCCATCAAGTTCACAATCTAGATGTAATCATTGGTTTGAGTCTTTCACTAGAACCACAGGTAAAATCTGTAATTAAATCCTCTTTTTTTCAAACTGCATATTTTAAAAAGAATCCATACATTGTTAGAGCCATAGGACTTTCAGAATATCCTCTAAGCCCTAATACTGAATGGATTGGATTATAGTAATTCTTTATATGCTGATTTACCAGGAAGTACACTGGGCCCACTCTAAATGTTACAGAATGCTGCAGCACATATTTTAATAGGTGTTAATATGCATGATCGTCTAAACCCTACTCTGTTTGGATAACACTGGCATATATAAAATAGCCTCCATTGTTTATTAAATTATATGTGGTGACTCAGACTGCTGGGTAAACTCAGTTCTCAGGGTATATAAACCTGCTCAATCCTTGATAGCAGAGGGAAAGAATAATTTATTTATTTATTTTATTTATTAACAGTGCTAAAATCTAATTGTCAACATCTAAATGCCTCCTGGAAAAGCAGTCTCAATGCCTTTCCTAAACTTTTTTATATATACCTCTTAAGTTCAGCGGTAAAACATTCCATAATGTGGGCACTACATAGGAAAATGCTCTATTTCTACATTGTTTGTTTGGGTTTTTTAAACTTTTTATTTATGCATTTTTAATTATATTCAAGAAAAAGAAATTATTGAAAAGGAAAAGGAAAAAAAGGAATATCAAGCATAATAAAAATAATAACAGGAAAAACTATATAAATAAATCTTCTTTTCTACAAGTCCACAATTTAGGGGATTCAAAGTAAAAAAATAAAAAAAATTATCCAATAATTAAGGAAAAAATTATTTCTGAGCATGATTAAACAGCGGATATAATAATAGATATATGGTGCTCAACTATCTGATGGGGGTGCAGACTGACCAAGATCATAATTCTCAGAAGGAGTTACCAATTTATCACTTAAAAAATAAGCTAACAAAAGACAATCCTTTATATTTAATTAAACATTTACAGAGACATTTCAAAATAAAAGATGCACCAATCTGAGAAACTCGAGGTCTTATCAAAAGAAATTTACATCTCTGTTTCTGTGTTTATTTAGTCTCATCAGGGTAAACTCTAATAGTAAGGTGAAAGAAAGGATCAAGCCAATGCTTAAAGAAAAGGCAAAATACCCAGTCTCTGTCAAATTCAAAGGCAAAAGTGACCAATAAAGTGTCCACTTGTATTTGGACAAAATCTGAGGTTTCCAAGAAGCAAGATAAATCCTGATGAGGAGTTAGAAAGTCCAGACCTTGACCACTTTCTTGGCTCTCTTTTTTCTTGAATGAAGGTAAATAAAAGATCTTGGACAAAGGAGGTATAGCAGCCTCAGATACTTTAAAGATTTCAAGAAGGTATTTTTTAAACATGTCTTTAGAAGATACGTGAGGAAGTTTGGGAAAGTTAATACACTACAAATTTTTGCCCTGAATGGTATTTTCTAGGTTTTCCAATTTGTTATGTTTAATTAGCTAGTTATGAATAAGCTTCACACTTTGATTTTCATAAGTGACTTCTGCATTGTTGTCGGTTATAATCCTTAGTATATGGTCTTTGCAGTAGTGACTGAATCTCCCAATGAAGGAACTGAGCTAGATAATAGGGATGTGAATCGTTTTTTGATGATTTAAAAAATCGTCCAATATTTTTTAAATCGTCAAAAATCGTTAGAGTGTGCGATACAATAGAAATTCCCCCGATTTATCGTGAAAAATTGTAAATCGTGGATTTGGGAGGAGGGCGGGAAAACCGGCACACCAAAACAATGCCTAAACCCACCCCAGCCCTTTAAAACTAAACCCTTACCTTCCCCCACCCTCCCAAACCCCCCCCAAAATGTTTTATAAGTACTTGGTGGTCCAGTGGAAGCCCCGGGACCGATCTCCCGCTCTCGGGCCATCGGCGCCATTTTGATGCCACTAATGAAAATGGCACCGATGGACCGATAAAAAAAAAACCCACTGACCCTTTAAAAATCGACCCCTTAGCTTCCCCCACCCTCCTGACCCCCCAAAAATGTTTTAAAATTACCTGGTGGTCCAGTGGGGGCACGGGGAGCGATCTCCCGCTCTCAGGCCATCGACTGCCACTAATAAAAATGGCGCCGATGGCTCTTTGCCCTTACCATGTGACAGGGTATCCTTGCCATTGGCCGGCCCCTGTCACATGGTAGGAGCACTGGATGGCCGGTGCCATCTTTAAAAATGGCGCGGGCCATGGCCGGCCATCCAGTGCTCCTACCATGTGACAGGGGCCGGCCAATGGCACCCCCTGCGCACGCCAACCCTGAATTTTATAACATGCGCGCAGCAGTGCACGCATGTTATAAAATTGGGCATAGATTTGTTCGCGCTGGGTTGTGCGAACAAATCTACATCCGCGTATAACTTTAAAAATCTACCCCAAACTGTTTTGAGCTACTAAGAGCTTCCATAATGCTCAGTATGTACATTTACTTCTTTCCTGTTCCTGTGTGAGCTGATTTGCTAGGTTACTTACAGCTCCAATTTAGCATGTCTGTTTTATTGTTCTTGCAAAGAGGAAACCTCCCTGGTTTGTTTGGTTTTCTTTTGTAGGCATTCTATTATCTAAACTAACTCTTTTGTACCACATATCTCTAAAACAGATAAGCGCTGAACCTGATCAAACTGAAATTTATGAATCTGATCACATAAAAAACTACCCTACAAATAAAGTAAATCAGGTGAATGGAAACCGGCATAGACATTTCAAAATTTTTCTTGGGTAAGTTCTCATGTGAAAGTACAATTAAAATGTGAGCAGGTCAAACCTAAAACAATCACAAATGCAGTAATGTTTCCAGAGAGTTAATGAGATCTCTCCTTTCATCTTACTTTTTTTTATAGAAGCAAAATTATACATATCCATAGGGATTATGCAATCATAAAAGCCTTTCCTGCCTAATTATTTAAATGATGTAAACAGATCAATGTCACTCTGTCCCTCCAAAGACAAGACTCATAATCTAGCTTTGTGTGCCACATTCCTTAAGTATATAATCTGATATTCATAAAAGTAATTCTCCAAGTTCATTTGTGAAACAAATTAAATAAATTATAATGCAGTTACAACATATTTGATTAGTACTGTCTGTTATTATGGCATGCAAGTGCATACTTATTTATCTATTTTAATGTAATATATTCTAAAGGGTTTATTTGCCTAGTTCACTGCCACAAAGCAAGGACTGTTTGGGTGGTCTAATAACAGCTAATTGAAAACAAATCCTGAAGGAAATCAAACTTGCCATGCTTTCAGTTATGGAATAAATTAACCATTTCATTTCTCTCAATATAGGTTCATTTATCCCTTTTTAGGAATTCTTTACAGTAAGTATAATAATTTCTTATGTGCTTGATGACACATTTGTCTGATCAATATTGCAACTTCACATGTGCAGCAACTTACTTATGGAGGAGTTGCCTAGTGGTTTGAGCAATAGGCTATGAGCAAAAGAAACAAGGGTTGAAAATCCATTGCTGCTTCTTGTGACCTTGGGCAAGCCACATCACCCTCCTTTTGCCTCATATACAGCCTTGAGGCCAGATTTACTAAGGCTTTTCTACCATTCTGTCCTATGGGGAAAAAAAAAATACTTAGTAAAGGAGGCCCTTAGATTGAAAGCCTTCTAGAGATAGGGAAATGCCTACAGTGCCTAAATGTAATTTACTCTGAAGTACCAAAAAGCAGAATATAAATCAAATAAATAAACTTTCTTAACACAAACAGAAAACAAGACAACAGAAGGAGGAGCTGGAAGAGGGAAAAGCTTGATTGATGGGTTTCCTCAAGTCCCACTCTCATTGCAGAGATGTAGCCCCCTCTTTCCTCACATCAAAAATAAAGCCCCTATGGTTTTTATGCAAAATCCCACATCACTCTTCCAGAATGGGCACTTTCCATTCTGGAGGTGCTCCCTTTCTTCACCAGCAGGAAAGACCATAAAGCTCTCATTCTGTCACAGTCTTGGTAGCGCTGCACTACTAGACAGCATCAGTTGGAGACTGGCGGCTATGCCGGTGGGAAAACTTTTCTTTCCCTCCTGCTGGTAAAAAAAGGGAGCAAATACAGAATATTAAGGGGTACATTTTAATAGAAGTGTGCGGATGTACATGTGCGCGCACGCACATATACACCCGATTTTATAGCTAGCCCTACCCTAAATTCCCCAAGACGTTTGTCTTACCTTTTGCGCCTGCCTCTTGGCAGGCACAAATTCCGTGCGCCGGCAGCCTGCCAGCACGTGATCCTCCAACACAGCCCTGCCCCTCCCCACCCGGACAGCCCCTTTAGTAAAGCCCCGGGACTTACATGCGTCCCGGGGCTTTATGCACTTCGCCGTGCCTTTTTAAAATAGGCTGGCACACGTAGGGCTTTTTAAATCCAGCCCTAATTCCATAAAGGAAGTCCCTTAACATAGGAACATAAGAAGATGCATTACTGGGTCAGACCAAGGGTCCATCAAGCCCAGTATCCTGTTTCCAACAGAGGACAATCCAGCTTACAAGTTCCTGGCATGTACGTAAACATTAATTGGATCCTATGATAGATAAGTTGGTAATTAAGTCACTATGATTAATAGGGATGTGAATCGTTTTTCAACGATTAAAATTATCGTCCGATAATGTTTATATCGTCTTAAATCGTTATAGAACATGATACAATAGAAATTCTAACGATTTATCGTTAAAAATCGTTAAATCGTGTTAGTGCGCACTAACTCGATTTAGTGCGCACTAACTGAAAATGATACAAATAAACACTTTCCAGGTCACTGAAGGTCAGTTAGGAATGAATATGTGTTCCTATTGGCTGGCTGCCCTCTTATCCATTGATGTTACCAAGGTTACCACTGAGGTGATGGTTGGGGGGATGGGAAATGGAACTGGAAACTAACGAACACCAACAGAAAATGAAACAAAGTGTTCACACTTCCCAGGTCAGTAAAGGTCACTTAGGAATGAATATGTATGTATGTATTCCTATTGGCTGGCTGTGCTCTTATCTATTGATGTTACCAATATGGTTGGGGGGATGTGAAATGGAAACAGTTGGAAGCTTGACAAAAAAAGTAATGTAATGATCAGCACTCACCTGACTAGAACTTGTTTGTTTATTATTTTTGTTAGCAGGCACCTGAAATGCTAGTGCATGTTGAATTTGCCAATCACTGTGCATTTTAGAAAGGTGGTCCTGGCTGGAACTGTACACAGTTCAAATATATGTAATTGATTGTTGGTAAGTGTATTTTTTAAGTAGCCACACTGGCACCAGTATGTTTACTTTTCCTCCTACTTAACTCACTAGCTCAGCTTTGTAAGAAGGGCTTCTCTGCTTGTGTGTTGTTTTTGTTTGGTGTGAGGAGAGCAGAAACATCAGATCTTTATTCAATCTACTACAGTCATCTCTTACAGTGCCCTATCCCTATTAATACCAGGAGTGTTGTGATCTTCCTGCACACAGTGCCCTAACCCTGATACCAGTCTGAGACAGCTCCCTCCCTGCATTACTAGTGAGAGGCTGGCTTCACAGACAGGGGGGAGCTGCCTGACCCTCACTCCTGACTTTCCCCATGTCCCAGCTAGTGAATGGTGTGTGGGTGAGGGGGGGGGGGGGAGGATGGTGAAGTCTGAGACAGCTCCCTCCCTGCATTACTAGTGAGAGGCTATCTTCACAGACAGGGGGGAGCTGCCTGACCCTCACTCCTGACTTCCCCCATGTCCCAGCTAGTGAATGGTGTGTGGGTGAGGGGGGGGGGAGGATGGTGAAGTCTGAGACAGCTCCCTCCCTGCATTACTAGTGAGAAGCTGGCTTCACAGACAGGGGGGGAGCTGCCAGACCCTCACTCCTGACTTCCCCCATGTCCCAGCTAGTGAATGGTGTGTGGGTGAGGGGGGGGGAGGATGGTGAAGTCTGAGACAGCTCCCTCCCTGCATTACTAGTGAGAGGCTGGCTTCACAGACAGGGGGGAGCTGCCTGACCCTCACTCCTGACTTCCCCCATGTCCCAGCTAGTGAATGGTGTGTGGGTGAGGGGGGGGGGGGAGGATGGTGAAGTCTGAGACAGCTCCCTCCCTGCATTACTAGTGAGAGGCTGGCTTCACAGACAGGGGGGAGCTGCCTGACCCTCACTCCTGACTTCCCCCATGTCCCAGCTAGTGAATTGTGTGTGGGTGAGGGGGGAGGGAGGATGGTGAAGTCTGAGTCAGCTCCCTCCCTGCATTACTAGTGAGAGGCTGGCTTCACAGACAGGGGGGAGCTGCCTGACCCTCACTCCTGACTTCCCCCATGTCCCAGCTAGTGAATGGTGTGTGGGTGAGGGGGGGGGGTGGATGGTGAAGTCTGAGACAGCTCCCTCCCTGCATTACTAGTGAGAGGCTGGCTTCACAGACAGGGGGGAGCTGCCTGACCCTCACTCCTGACTTCCCCCATGTCCCAGCTAGTGAATGGTGTGTGGGTGAGGGGGGGGGGGAGGATGGTGAAGTCTGAGACAGCTCCCTCCCTGCATTACTAGTGAGAGGCTGGCTTCACAGACAGGGGGGAGCTGCCTGACCCTCACTCCTGACTTCCCCCATGTCCCAGCTAGTGAATGGTGTGTGGGTGAGGGGGGGGGAGGATGGTGAAGTCTGAGACAGCTCCCTCCCTGCATTACTAGTGAGAGGCTGGCTTCACAGACAGGGGGGAGCTGCCTGACCCTCACTCCTGACTTCCCCCATGTCCCAGCTAGTGAATGGTGTGTGTGTGAGGGGGGGGGGGGGGGAGGATGGTGAAGTCTGAGACAGCTCCCTCCCTGCATTACTAGTGAGAGGCTGGCTTCACAGACAGGGGGGAGCTGCCTGACCCTCACTCCTGACTTCCCCCATGTCCCAGCTTGTGAATGGTGTGTGGGTGAGGGGGGGGGGGGAGGATGGTGAAGTCTGAGACAGCTCCCTCCCTGCATTACTAGTGAGAGGCTGGCTTCACAGACAGGGGGGAGATGCCTGACCCTCACTCCTCCGGGGTATTGTGATCTTCCTGCACACAGTGCCCTATCCCTGATACCAGGGGTGTTGTGATCTTCCTGCATGCAGTGCCCTATCCCTATTAATACCAGGAGTGTTGTGATCTTCCTGCATGCAGTGCCCTATCCCTATTAATACCAGGAGTGTTGTGATCTTCCTGCATGCAGTGCCCTATCCCTGATACCGGGATGTGTGCAAGAAGATCACAACACCCCCGGTATCAGGAATAGGGCACTGTGTGCAGGAAGATCACAACACCCCCAGTATCAGGAATAGGGCACCGTGTGCAGGAAGATCACAACACCCCTGGTATTAGGGATAGGGCACTGTGTGAAGGAAGATCACAACACTCCTGGTATTAATAGGGATAGGGCACTGTGTGCAGGAAGATCACAATACCCCTGGTATCAGGGTTAGGGCACAAGTTCTAGTCACATTGACTGATCACATTACTTGTTTTGTCAAGCTACCAACTGTTTCCATTTCCCATCCCCCATATACTGTCAGTAGGAAACTTGGTAACATGAATAAATAAGAGGGCAGCCAATAGGAATACATATTCATTCCTAAACTGACCTTAACTGACCTGAAAAGTGTCAAATTGTATCATTTTCGGTTAGTGCGCACTAACTCCCAGTTAGTGCGCACTAACTCCCGTTAGTGCGCACTAACTCGAGTTAGTGCGCACTAATCGGCAAAAACGATTTTTAACGATTTTTTAACTAAAAAATTGTGCCTAAGACGATTTTCTTGCCCTGCCACACGATTTCTATCGTTAAGACGATATGGAAAACGATTCACATCCCTAATGATTAATAGCAGTTTATGGACTTCTCCCCCATTTTTAACCCAGCTACATTGAGTGCCTTAACCATATCCTCTGGCAATGACTTTCAGAATTTAATTGTGCTTTGAGTGAAAAAGAATTTTATCTGATTTGTTTTAAATGTGCTACTTTCTAACTTCATAACATGCCCCCTAGTCCTTGTATTGTCTGAAAGAGTAAATTACTGATTCAGATTTACCCATTCTAATCCTTTCATGATTTTATAGACCTGTATCATATTCCCCCTAAGCTGTCTCCTCTCTAAGCTAACAGCCCTAACCTTTCCCCAAAGGCAAGCCATTCCATACCATTTATCATTTTGGTTACCTTTCTTTGTACATTCTCCAGCACAAATATATCTATTTTGAGATTCGGCAACCAGAACTGCACACAGTATTCAAGGTACAGTCTGTTGCGGTTCTGGCCGTGAGCACTGCGGCCAGGCCCTTACCTCCAGGTTCCCGGACTTGCTCCCACTTCCAGAGGCCTGGTTTGCGGCCTGGTTGGCGGTGTCCCCGCTGGGGCTGCGCCACTGAGAGCCCTCCGATGGATGCCTGGCTCCTAGGTGCGCGTGCGCGCCACTTGGGCGCTTTTCTAGCCCGTTTCCCGCCAGTGGTGACTCCGCCCAACTCCTGACGTCAGATGCCGCAGCCTTGATAAGCCGGCTGCAGCCATCCAGTCTTTGTGTTGCAACGGGTTAGCCTCCCAGTTTCCTGTTGCGCTGTGCCCCAGAGTGACTCGCTTTGCTTCGTCGCTCCGTTCCTGCTACAGTACCTGCCTGGTTCCTGCCTGCTTGCTACAGTACCTGCTGGTTCCTGCTTGCTTGCTACAGTACCTGCTGGTTCTCACCTGCTTGCTACAGTGCCCGCTGGTCCCTGCAGGCAGGAACAGTAACAGGCTCCAGGTACTGGGACCAGGCAGGAACTGTAGTTGAATCCAGGTACTGGAACCAGGCAGTAACTGTAGCAGGATTCGGGTACTGGAACCAGGCAGGAACAGTAGCAGGCAGACCAGGGCCAACCAGGTACTGTAGCAGGCAGGCAGGAACCAAGCAGGTACTGTAGCAAGCAGGCAGAGACCAGCAGGTACTGTAGCAAGCAAGCAGGAACCAGCGGGCACTATAGCAAGCAGGCGAGAACCAGCAGGTACTGTAGCAAGCACAAAGGAACCAGCAGGTACTGTAGCAGGCAGGCAGGAACCAAGCAGGTACTGTAGCAAGCAGTACCCACATTCTGCTACAGTTTCTGCCTGGTTCCAGTACCTGAATCCTGCTACAGTTCCTGCCTGGTTCCGGTACCCAGTCTCGCTACAGTTTCTGTCTGGTTCCAGAACCTGAACCCAGTTACAGTATTGCTACTGTCCTAGTCTGGTTCCAGTTACCTGTCTTGATCCACAACCCGCCTAAGTCCCAGCGGCCGGGCCCCTACGGGCTCCTCCCGGGGGGGCTTCGGCTTCCAAGGGTGAAGCCACCTAAGTCCCAGTGGTTGGGCTCCTATGGGCTCCTCCCAGGGGAGCACCAGCTTCCAGGGTGAAGAGCATCTATGTCCTGCCTGAACATCTGCCTCCCGGCCTGCTATTCATTAGAGACATTGACCACCTTTCCCAGTCTCCAGCAGGTCGGCCCAAGGGTCCACTAAACAGAGACTCCCATAACACAGTCTTACAGTGGAGCAATACAGAGACATTATGACATTTTCCATTTTATTTTTCATTCCCTTCCTAATTTATCATTCCCTTCCTAACATTCTGTTTGCTTTTTGGACTGCCACAGCACACTGAGCCAATGATTTCAATGTATTATCCACTCTGATGCCTAGATCTTTTTCCTTAGAGGAAACTTCTAATATGGAGCCTAACGTCGTGTATCTACTGCATGGATTATTTTTCCCTATATGCAACACCTTGCACGTGTCCACACTAAATTTCATCTGCCATTTGGATGCCCAATCTTCCAGTCTTGCAAAATCCTCCTTCAATTTATCATAATCTGCTTGTGATTTAACTACGCTGAATAATTTTGTGTCATCTATAAATTAAAATAATGCATGACTCCAACATATGAATATGCAGCCTTTTGCTCTGAAGCCAGATTCACTACCATTGCAACACCAGATAATTACTATTTAAGTTAAACTTTATTTCATAGGTTCCATTACACTGTATAGGAAAATATATTTTTTTAATTTATATTTTATTGCATTTTACAAATTATCATGACTTACACCGTCACATTACATTTCAGATAGCTAATGTTATTAGAATTAATACACAAACATGGAGATCAAAAACATTTTGATATCACTATCAATAAAAGATACATTAACTTTTAGACATCCTAATCACCATGAAATTAACAGAAATCCAACCATTCCATAAGGAGCTTGATTTAAGACAGAAGAATTAAAAAAAAAATAGAAAGTGTATGCTTCATATTTCTTAAATGACAACATTTCTTAATCACCTTTATTCCCTAACATCTTCTTTGCTTCCAAGAATATTTTCAAACCCTCTGGCTTGAAATACATGTATCTAGCATTTTCATACCTAACTAAACACTTACATGGATATCTGACCACTAATTGAGCTCCTACTTGTTCAGCAAGAGCTTACATTTCTAAAAACTGCTTACGTCTTATCTGAGTCGCTCTTGCGATGTCTGGAAAATCCAGATTTGATAGTCTTGGAATTTTACTGTTCTATTTCTAAGAAACAATCGTAATATATTGTCGCTGTCAGAGGGAAATGCAAATTTAACTAAAATCGTTCCTTTTTTCTCTATTACATCTTCAGTAGAAGATTCTAACATTTGAGATATGTCTAAGGTTGGTGCCTGCTCTTCTAAAAGATTAGTTGATTTTATAAAATATATTTTAGAAATAGGAGGATGAGCCTCTATTGGGATTTTTAACACATCAGACATATATTTCTTAAACTGGTCTTGCAGTAAAGAAAACCTAGTTAAGGGAAAGTTTATAACCCTTAAGTTTAAGTACCTCGCCTCATTTTCTAATTTCTCCAAATTTCTGTTTGCATCTTTTCCCCTTGTATCAAATTCACTTGTATTTTTTGCACTTCAGACAGCTTTTGTTCAATATCTAATATTTTTTTATTTTGTTTCTCTACCTTCTCTTCATTATTCAAGACTTGATGATTCATCTGCAATGTAATAGTGGTTAGATTAGATATAGCCTTTTCAAGAGTGACTATTGATGTCCAAACAGAGTCCAAAGTTATTATTGAGGGTTTCTCTATTTTCTTCATAGGGGATAAGGTGGTTAATCCTGATACCCCAGTATCCAACTCACTCACGAGTGCCTTGGGGTACCCTTCCATTTCTCCCTTCAAGGATGGAACTTCCCCCATTACTGGGGACAAATTAGAAGTCTCTTCCAATGATCCAGTTAGGGTAACCACAGTAGATGGATTAACTTGTGGCTTATCTTGAACGGGAAGAGATGGGGTTGTTGGAGCTCCCGGACTTAGCGATAACGGTGAAGCATTCAAATCTAACCCAGGCTCCTCTGGGTGATTTGCAACGCTTCCCTCGGGAGGTATTTCAGAAGCAGTTCTGAAAGATTTCTCAATTCTCTCTTGGGTTGGGGATACTGGAGAGGCCATTGGCTGCCATCTCCCTCAGTCTCCCTTTCCTCTTTGTATGAGGCATTAATTACCAAATTACAATTTTTGCTGAGAGTGTTTCAACACTTTCACTGATGTCATTAGTTGGATACTGCTTCAAGATGGAGTGTCAGGCCCTTAGAGGGAAGTAGAAGGAGGCACATGTCAGAGAACTGCCTCTCTCTATCCCCTTTTGAGTCCTGTGTGTGACTTTGCTAAATGTCTTGGAAGCCTTGTTGTCTGCTCCCACCATCTAGTAGCACCAACTGTCCCATTCCATTTCCTACAGCAACAAAGCTATGCCCCCTCCCACTGATGTCAACATCAGAGGCCAATGTTTATTAAAGTCTGAGCTTGCCAGTGGAAAAGTTAAAGAACTGCTTCTCTGTTTCCTGTTTTGGGTCTAGTGGGAGCACTGAGAGGACAGGATCATGTTGATGGTGGCTGAAAGGAATCAGTAAGTTTTGCTTGGGAATGGGTTTTTTTTTTTTTAAAGTATTGAGGAAAAGTAAACTTTTGGGGTATATTATTTAATGTGTTTGCGTGTTTGTGCTTTAAATAGTCAGTCTGTAAGTCAGCTAATAAGCAGAAGTTAGTGTGTTTATTTTTAATAGTCCTGGGCCTCTCCTCTATGGGAGTGTGCCAACCCAGTCCTACAAGATTTGCCCGGGTTTCTTGCCTTATTTCGCTCCATCTTTGATGACCTTAGCAGAAAATCCGCATCCGAATCCACGCTTCTTCATCTCCATCCGGTCACCAGGTCCTTGGCAGATTATATCATAGAATTCCTGACACTGGCGTCTGAACTCCATTGGGACCTTGATTGTCTCCACTCCATTTTTCTCAAGGGACTGAGCTCTCAAAACAAAGATGAACTGGCAGCTCGAGAGTAGCCCGCATCCTTGGACTCTTTAATAGACCTATCTTGGCGAATTGATCAATGCCTCCACGAATGTTCACGGGAGTCTCGGTCCTCCAGTAGATCTACACCCAGCTTGTCCCATTGTCGATCCTCTTTCTCCCCCAGGTTAGACTTCGCCCAAAACAAACCTGAGGAAGAACCCATGCAAATGGGCTGATGCAAGTTTTCGCCAAATGAACGATGTTACCGCCAGCTATCAGGTCTCTGCTTGTACTGTAGCAAGTCCGGCCATGCCTTAGCCACATGCCCTGTCTGTCCAGAAACCTCCAAGGCCTAGGTTCAGCAGGAGGACTGTTCCTAGGCCTGACTTCACCTTCTCCTCCATTGACCTTTCCAGTGTCCATCAAGCTGAATAATCAAGAGTTCCACACCCTGGCTCTTATGGACTCTGGTGCTGGTGGAAATTTTACCTTAAAACAACTGATGGAGCACCTCCAGATTTCCACCATCTGCTCCCCAGTTCCTCTACTTCTTTCATCCATTCATGGGGAGCCATTGCCTGGTCAAGGTACTCACACCACAGCTCTTATTCTTCTCCGCACTGGTTCCCTGTACGTGGAGTCCTTCTCTTTCCACAACTCTTCAAGACCTACCAGAGACGCATACAGAAGATCTCTCCAAGTACCTCCCGCCAAAACTACCAGACATGTAACCTTAAGAGATCGAGCCCTTTCTACAGCTGGTCCACTGTTATGGAACTCCATCCCACCCGATCTCAGACAGGAGCCCTGCCTCCCAATCTTCAGAAAAAGACTTAAGATTTGGCTGTTCAAGCAAGCCTTCCCAGACACAATCTAATGTCTTCACCTACTACATATTTAAAACAAGCAGTTTTTCTCCTTCTCTCTGTACATAGTTTGTAGCCATTACTAATCTCTTCCTTTATTTCCATATTCTCCCAGTTCATTAGTCCTGTTATTTGTAACTGCTTTTTCCTGCATGATAGTTCCAGTTGATGTATTTATTGCACTCCTGTTTATATGTAAACCAGCATGATGTGATTTTCATGAATGCCGGTATATAAAAACCTTACATAAATAAAATAAATAAAATAAATATTGGACAAAGCCATACATCCGGTGGTTCTAGGCCTACCATGGCTACAACAACATACTCCCCAGTTTGATTGGGCCACTTTACAGCTTTCTCACTGGGGAGCCTTTTGCCATGCCAATTTTCTAGAGCCTGTCTCGCCTCTACCCTGGCTGAGTACTACAATTTTACCTCCTGGCCTTCCTTCACAATACTCATCCTACGCAGATGAGTTCTCCAAAAAAGCCACGGACACTCTGCCTCCACATCGAGCATACGATTGCATGATTAACTTACTAACCAACACCAAGCCTCTTCAGGGAAGGATTTACTAATTATTGCTCACCGAAACTCAGGCCATGTCTGAATATATCCGCGAGAACCTAGCCAAGGGGTTCATTCGACCCTCCAAATCTCCTGCTGTGCTGGTTTTTTCTTTGTAGGGAAAAAAGATGGATCAATCTGCCCTTGCATCGATTACTGGGGTTTGAATGAGATAACCCTGAAAGACTGTTATCCTCTACCTTTAATCTCTGAACTTTTTGAGTGGCCCCAGGGAGTGAAAAATTTATCCAAATTGGTCCTCAGGGGAGCCTACAATTTGGTTCATATCCGCAAAGGAGATGAATGGAAGACAGCTTTTAATACCCAAGATGGCTACTTTGAATACCTTGTGATGCTGTTTGGCCTTTGCAATACCCCAGCTGTGTTCCAAAATTTAATGAATGAGGTCTTCAGGGATATGCTATATCAATGTGTTGTGGTATATCTGGACGACATTCTGGTGTTCTCCAAGGACCTTCAGAGACATCGTTATGATGTCTTTCGCATCCTCCAGCGCCTTCGAGACAACCAACTTTATGCCAAACTCGAAAAGTGTTCATTCAAGAAGGAGACCGTTCCCTTCCTTGGCTACATAGTCTCCAGTCAAGGGTTTAGAATGGATCCTCAAAAGTTGAAAAGCATCAGAGATTGGTCAGAGCTACGGGCCTTCACTCCGTACAGAGATTTCTTAGCTTTGCCAATTACTTCTGCTCTTTCATCCATCATTACTCCACTTTGACCGCACCCCTTATGGCCATGATCCATAAGGGGGATAATCCTTCTGTTGTGTTTGAGGCATAGTGTGGACTCTTAGTCGCTGTGGAGATGACTCCTCCCATGGGGAGGGGCCTCGTGGGGAACCACAGTGATAGGCTAGACTCAGAGAACAGACACTGGAGATGGAAAGCTTTATTGTACTGCTGCAGATAGATGGTAATAATGCAGAAGAGGTGGCACTGAAGTCCAGCAAGGTGCCAATATGTTCAGACAGCCTCAGATGGAAAGTCTCACCCAGATGTATAAGGTTGGTATTGTTCTGCAGAGCGGGATAACCTGAACTTGGTGGGTGGAAATGGAGAGCTGGATCATAGAGGTACTCACTGAAGAGTAGTGCAGGAATCCTCCTGGTGGTTGGTAAAGGTGGGACCAGCGGTCCGTGATGCAGGATACCACTGAGCTGAATAGGCCCTCAAGGAGCAAGTACCAGGATGCACAGCTGATCCTGTAAGAGAAGAAAAGACCCCCTAGGAGCAGTTGTCTCAGTTAGTAGTAGAAGACCCAGAAGGGTTAGTTGGAAGTGAGAGACCCCCGAGGAGCGGATGCCCAGAGCTTCTTCAGGAGTGAATACTCTGGAGGATAGTGAGGAGTCTAAGCGTGCAGCTTAGAAGTGGTCAGAGTAGCTAAACAGAAGTCCTTGCTAACTCTTCATTCTGAGCAGAGCGGAGGCTTAAATACCTGGAGGGATTAATATCATGCGGTGGGGACGCCCCCGAGGTTCCCGCCATGAAGTGTAGATAAGCGTAGGCAGTGGGCAAGCACGTTCCCTAGGAGGCCACAAAGGGGATGCCCAAGCTGAGTTGGAGACGCCGAGGGTTTTGGCACTTGGCACCTGAGGCAGCTATCTTGCCCATGGATGTGGAGAAAGGCAAAAAAGAGGTGAGCCAGAGCGGTCGCAGCCGTCTGCGACCGACGGATGCAACAATACCCCCTTCAAAGGCCCCCCCCTCCAGGAGATCTTCCTGGTGGTCTAGGTTTCCATGGATGAGAAAGGTGGAATTGACGTACCATGTCCTTATCCATGATGTTGGCCAGAGGCTCCCACTAGTTCTCTTCTGGTCCATAGCCTTCCCAGGAGATGAGGTACTCCCATGTCTTGCCTCTCTTATGGACATCCAGGATGTCATCCACGGCATAGTTAATATCATCCTCAGTGTCCAGATTAGTTGGTTCTGGTGTCTTTTTAGAGAAATCAGATAGCATCAAAGGTTTTAACAGAGAGACATGGAAGGCGTTGTGTATCTTCATTGATGAAGGTAGTTTTCAAACTGTACTTCAGATTTCCCAGTCGCCAAAGAATAGCAAATGGTCCAACATAGCGAGGTGCAAAACGTGCTGATGGTAGTTTAAGACGGAGATACTTGGTACTTAATCAGACTTTGTCTCCAGGCTGAAACTGTGGTGCCTCGCGATGGTGAGCATCGTAGATCTTCTTTGCTTTTTGTTCTGCTTTAAGGAGTAGCTCCTTCATTTGCTTCCAAAATTGGGATAACTCTGCTGCAGTAGGCTGGGCAGCAGGCAAAGCCACTGATAGTGGAATAGGCAGAGGAGGATGCAGTTGTCGTCCATAGACGAGTTGGAAGGGGGATGACCCAGTGGAAGTAGCAGGATAGGAGTTTATAGCAAATTCAGCCCACAGCAATAGTTCAGCCCAGCAACTCTGCCTTGAGTTGACATAAGATCGCAGAAATTGTTTCAGTGTCCTATCCATTTTCTCAGTCTGATCATTAGACTGAGGATGATAGGCAGAGTTTAAGTCTAATGTGATGTCAAATTTTTGACATAAAGCTCTCCAAAATTTAGCAGTAAATTGTACTCTTCTGTCGGATAGAATATGCTTAGGCATCCCATGAAGGCAGAAGATGTGTCTGATAAAGAGTTTTGCTAACTCCATAGCAGAGGGTAATCCTGGTAATGCTACAAAATGTGCCATTTTGGAGAAGCGGTCAACTGTGACCCAAATGGTGTTGTTTCCATTGGATGGTAGCAAGTCTACCAGAAAGTCGGTTGCTATATGTGTCCAGGGTTCATCTGGCACTAGTAGAGGTTGAAACAAACCCCAAGGATATCTGGCTGGTGGTTTTTGCTTGGCGCAGACAGCACAGGAACCCACATAAGCTTGTACATCCTTTTTTCATGGTTGAACACCAATAGTACCGCTGTAGCATAGCTAAAGTAAGACTCTGTCCCGGATGGTCGGCCAGACGGGAATCGTGCGCCCACTTCAACAGCTTCTTCCTTTGATTTCTGGCCACAACCGTCTTCCCAGTGGGCATCACATGAATGACAGCAAGAACCACTCTCCCTGGGTCAATGATGTGATGAGGTTCATCTGGCACATCCTGAGGGGTAAAGGATCGTGACAAGGCATCAGCCCTGTTGTGTTCCACAGCTGTGGAAGGCCATGACCGCGGTCCCCTACCATGCCCATAATGGCGACCCGCCGCGGAAACTCCGGGGGAAGTCCCTGATCCTATGCCCGTCGCTCCGGCATGGGCCCCAGTGATGGTCACTGGGTGGGGAGCCATCCCTGCTCCTCCATCACGCCTTCCAGCAGCGTTTTCTCCATGGAGGAAATCCAAGGTGGCCGCTGCCATATTTAGGCACGAGGCCATGCCTCCTTGTCAGATTTAAAGGGACCTGATCCCTTTAACTGCACATAGCTGTTTCCTATGAGCCAGAGCAGAGGAAGTGTGAAAGGAGGCTTCCTCTGCTCATTCCTCAACTTGGCAATGTCCCACGTAGTCAGGTCTGCTTGCCTTGGTGCGTTCTCCTACTTTGGATCCTTGTTCCTGTCTTGTCTTGGTGTTCCTTGTTCCTGACTTCGGATTAGCTAGTGGTGATTCCTGGTGTGTGACTTCGGATTGGCTATCAGTGACTCCTGGTGTGTTACTTCGGACTGGCAAGCAGTGACTCCTGGTGTGTGACTTCAGACTGGCAAGCAGCGATCCCTTAGTATAAGACCTTGGACTGGTAAGCAATGACCTTCTGGCAGTTGACCTTGGACTTCTTCTTGACCATCGTCTCTAAGGGCCCACCTAAGTCCCAGCGGCCCAGGTCTCTACGAGCTCCTCCCAGGGGGACCACAGGCTTCCAGGGGTGAAGCTACAGTTAGCCCTTGCACCGAACTCTCAACTCCTTGACCTCTCAAAGGTCCACCTAAGTCCCAGCGGTCCGGGTCCCTACGGGCTTCTTCTGGGGGGACCACAGACTTCCAGTGGCAAAGACTCCGTTCTTCTCCTTGACATCATGACTCTTAATCTGCTTCCACAGTTGCCTCAGTCTCCAGTGCCAAGGGTCAGCTTGTCGCATCTTCAGTTCTGCCTTGCCACCCGACAGGAGAACCTACGGATCTTCCTCCTAAGGTATCATCCTCCCGTCGACCCAAGGGTTCACAAGCCTGAGCATAACAAGCCCAAGTGTTCTTCTCTCCCAGACTATACTTTAAAAGGAAGTCAAATCTGTTAAAGAACAAAGACCATCTGGCTTGATGGTGATTGAGTCATTGAGCATGTCTGAGGTACTCCAGATTCTTATGATCGGTGTACCCAACCAGTTGGTGTTGTATGCCTTCTAGCAAAGGATGCCACTCCTCAAAGGCCAGCTTGATTATGAGTAACTCTTTGTCTCCGATTCCACAATTTCTTTCGGCAGGCGAGAACCGCCTAGAAAAGAAGGAGCAAGGATGGATCACATTAGATTCACTGTATTGGCTTAAAACCAGTCCCATGCCAACATCTGATGCGTCGACCTCGATGATGAATGGGTGATTTGGGTCAGGATGATGGAGGCATGGCTTCTTTTGAAAAGCTTCTTTGAGCATCAGAAAGGCTGATATGGCTTCTGGAGACCAATTGGTGGGATTGGTTCCCTTTTTGGTCATAGTAGTTAGAGGGACTATCAATGAAGAGTAGTTTTTGATAAAGGAACAATAGTAATTGGTGAAGCCCAAGAAGCATCGCAGTGCCTTCAAGCCTGTAGGTTGGGGCCAATCTAGGATACTTTCTAATTTCTTGGGGTCCATCTGAAACCCATTCTTAGAAACAATGTAGCCCAGGAAAGGTACAGACTCCTTGTAAAATTCACACTTTTCAATCTTTGCGTATAGGTGGTACTCATGCAAACATCTTAAGACTTTCTTAACATCCCCTTGATGACTGCAGATCTTGAGAAAAGATCAGTATATCATCGAGATATACCACTACACATTGATAAAGTAAGACCCGTAAGATGTCGTTCATCATATTTTGAAAGACTGCAGGTGCATTACTCAAACCGAAGGGCATGATGAGATATTCAAAGTGTCCATTACGGGTGTTAAAAGCAGTCTTCCATTCATCTCCTTGGCGAATACACACCAAGTTGTAAGCTCCTTTCAGGTCCAGTTTGGAGAATATCTTAGCTCCTTGGAACCTGTCAAACAGTTCAGAAATTAAGGGCAGGGGATACCAGTCCTTGACAGTAATCTCATTCAGACCCCTGTAGTCTATGAAGGGGCGTACGGTGCCATCTTTCTTTCCTACAAAGAAGAAGCCTGCACCAGCAGGGGATTTGGAAGGTCTGATGAATCCCTTCTGAAGGTTCTCTTGTATGTAGGTGGACATGGCCTTAGTCTCAGCTACAGAAAGAGGGTAAACTCTTCCTTTGGGAGGTTCTGAATTTGGTTTCAGGTTTATGGCACAGTCAAAAATCCTGTGCGGTGGAAGTATATCTGCTGCTTGTTTTGAGAAAACATCCTGGAAAGGTATTGAGGAGGTAGGCCAGGTAGCGATGGTGTAGTGGGCATGTAAATGAGCGGTGAAACTTCCACGAGGCACTGACCAATCCAGTCAGGCCCCCACTGGGACAATTCAATGTAGCCCAATTAAACTGTGCCATATGATCTTGTAGCCACGGCAGTCCAAGTACCACCGGGTGCATGGCCTTTTCCAATATGAGAAATGAGATAGATTCAGAGTGTAGAGCTCCGGTGCGCAGGCAAATGGCATGGATACTCAATGAAATTCTCCAGGAAGTGGTTCCCCATGGATAGAGGTTTTGCTATATGTGTGGTAGGGATCTGTAGATGTTCTACCAAGTGTTTCAAGATAAAATTACCTCTGGCTTCGGAGTCAATGAGAGCGAGAGTCTAAAATTCAAGACCTCCGCAGAGCAGAGAGACTAGAGGAGTAGGAGAGGTGAGGCCTAGGAGAAGTCCTCCTGCAGATCCTAGGCCTGTCAGTTTCCCGGACAGATGGGACAGGTTTGGATGGCATGACCTGATTGGCCACAGTTCATGCATAACCCCATGCATTTGCGAAAATGTCTCTCCTTGTGTTATTATTTAGGAGAGTTGTGGGTGGATCCTTGGACCGGTGGCAGATGACCACACCCCTGGGGAAGATCCCAAGAGGGACCACCGGTCAGGCTCAGAGTTAGGAGACAGACACATACTAGTTCTTTTATTAGACAGTATACTGAACCACCAGAGGTGGGCTGTAGTCCCTCAGATACTGGAACAGCGATCCCTGGAGGCTGAGCTGTAGAGAAACTGAAATATAGTGAGTAGGCAGGGTATGCAGAGTTCATGGATAGAACCTGATGGTAACACTCACACAATGTCACATAGAAGCCCAGGAGCTGGAATGAAGTAGGCCCTCGAGGAGCGAGTACCTGGTTCCAGGGAAAGCTCTGAGAGCGTGATGGTAACTCACAGATGTAGTAGGCAGCGATGACTTCCAGGCAGAAGGGAATTCAAAGAAGTCCGGGAACGAGGGCCCTCGAGGAGTGAGTTCCGATTCCAGACTGCAATCTACAAAGTAAGAGAGAGAGCGTGGTCCCCGAGGAGCGAGTACCCCTGGTAAGTCCTAGGAGGCAGAGTTGCTTGGAAAGTGGAAGCAAGTCCATTGTCATTCCTTGCTAACTTGACTTGTTAGCAATTCAGAGACCTTTAAAATCTGAATCAGATGACGTCATCTCAGGGGGATGCCCCTGAGGTTCGTGCCACTTCTGGTACTTGAGGCGGGGCCTCGCCGCACGCACGCTCCTAGGCATCAGGTCAACATGGTGGATTGCAGCGTCGGGCCGGTCCGGGGATGCTGGACAAGGTCGGCCAAAGAATGCCATGGCAGCTAGCCTTTCATCAACCCCAGAGGGAGTCGCCAATGTGGTAAGGTGGGTGGAGTGGAGACGTCGGGCAGCATCAGTCGCAACACCTTGGAAGTTAAATGGCTTTGGCCTAGTTGCATAGGCTCTTCCTCTTCTAAGGGAGCTGATGGTATGCTTGAAGCAATAGGCACAGGTTTAGGACAGTTAGCCGCCGCAGTGGGTTTTGTGGACTCTTAGCCTCCAGAGTTTAGTCTCAAATACGGCGGACAATCCTCCCAGCCAGATCCATCAGAGGCTCAAGGGTATCAGGCAAATCACGAGCCACCAATTTGTCCTTTAAGCGAGAGCTGAGGTCCTACATGAAGATAGCACGTACACATCCAGTGTCCCAATGTAGTTCGGATACTAAAGTCTTGAATTCGATCACATAGTCTGTGAGCGGCTTATTACCTTGCTGGAGATTAAGCAAGGCGGATCCAGCGACAGTCTGGCGAGCCTTGTCATCAAAAACAGACTTGAAAAGTTTTAGAAATCCTGCTGGTCATTCAGGATAGGATATTCATGTTCCCATAATGATGAAGCCCAAGCCAAGGCTTGTCCTTCTAGAAAAGATAGGATGTAAGTGGTCTTGGATGCTTCTGAGGGAAAGAGGGTAGGCTGTAAAGAAAAATGCATACTGCATTGATTAACAAACCCTCTACAAATCTTAGCTTCACCCGTGAAGCGGGTAGGTGTGGATACAGGAACAGTAGTCTTGATGGTCACCACTGGAGACAGTGATTCTTTCACTAGAGTTGCTGAAGTATTCAGTTGAGCATGCAACTGATTGAAGGCAGTAGCTAGGCTTTCCAGAGACTTCTGTTGCTCAGTGATCCACTGGGCTAGGCCAGGAATGGCATGCAAGGCCGCGAGCTGAGCCAAGTCCATGGAGTTAGAAATCTATTGGGTTTGAGGCATAATGTGGACTCTTAGTCGCTATGGAGATGACTCCTCCCATGGGGAGGGCCCTGTGGGGAACCACAGCAATAGGCTAGACTCAGAGAGCAGACACTGGAGATGGAAAGCTTTATTGTACTGCTGTAGATAGATGGTAATAATGCAGGAAGAGATGGCACTGAAGTCCAGCAAGGTGCCAATACATTCAGACAGCCTCAGATGGAAAGTCTCACCCAGATGTATAAGGTTGGTAGTCTTCCGCAGAGCGGGATAACCTGAACCTGGTGGGTAGAAATGGAGACCTGGATCATAGAGGTACTCACTGAAGAGTAGTGCAGGAATCCTCCTGGTGGTAAGTAAAGATGGGACTAGCAGTCCGTGATGCAGGATACCACTCAGCTGGATAGGCCCTAGAGGAGTGAGTACCAGGAAACACAGCTGATCCTGTAAGAGAAGAAAAGACCCCCAAGAAGCGGTTGTCTCAGTTCGTAGTAGAAGACCTCGAAGGGTTAGTTGGAAGTGAAAGACCCCCAAGGAGCGGGTGCCCAGAGCTTTTTCAGGAGTGACTACCCTGGAGGATAGCGAGGAGTCTAAGCGTGCAGCTTAGAAACAGTCAGAGTAGCTAAATGGAAGTCCTTGCTAACTCATTTATTCTGAGCAGAGCGGAGAATTTAATATCCAGAGGTATTAACGTCATGAGGAGGGGTCGCCCCCAAGGTTCCCACCATGAAGTGTAGATAAGCGTAGACAGCATGCATGCTCGCTCCCTAGGAGACCACGGGAAGGAGCATTGTGGACAGGGATGCTCATGCTGAGTTGGAGACACCAAGGGTTTTGGCAATGGAGGCAGTCATCTTGCCCATGGATGTGGAGATAGGCAAAAAAGAAGTGAGGCAGAGCGGTCACAGCCACCTGCGACCCATGGATGAAACACCTTCTCACTGGTCACCCAAAGCCATGACTGCCTTCTGGGACCTCAAGACCGCCTTTATCTGTGAACCATGTCTCCATTATCCGGATCCCAGACGCCCATTCATAGTCAAGGTTGATGCCTCTGACGTAGGAGTAGGGGCAGTCCTCAGCCAGTTCTCAACTACTCATACCCTGCATCCTTGCTGCTTTTTCTCCGGACACTTCTCCCCTGCGGAGTGTAATTACGCCATTGGAGATAAAGAATTACTGGCTATCAAGCTGGCCTTCGAGGAGTGGCATCCCTGGCTTCAGGGAACACAGCATCATATCACAGTGTATACAGACCATAAAAACTTTGAGTATTTACACCAAGCTCAACGTCTGAATCATCGCCAGGCCCACTGGGCCTCTTCATTACCCAGCCAACAAGAATTTCCGAGCTGATGCCCTCTCTATATCCTTTGTCCTGGAAGATGTTTCAGACTCTCCCCAGCCTATTATAGACCCTGCTAAGGTCATTCTAACAGCCACCTTCCTGGTCCAGCCTGGGAAGACGGTGGTCCCATGTCAGCTACGCTGGAGGGTTCTTCACTGGGCTCATGACTCCCTTACCATAGGACACCCAGGTCAGTCCAGGACCTTAACCACACTTCAAAGGTTCTATTGGTGACCTACCATGAAGAAGGATGCAAGGCATACATGGAGTCATGCCCCACTTCTGCACGCCATAAACCTCCAGTGGGTCACCCGTGGGGATTCTTGCAACCTCTGCCTGTCCCAAGTGAGCCATGGATACATATTGTGATGGATTTTTTGTGGACCTCCCTCCTTCTGGAGGCAACAACACCATTTCGATCACCATTGACCACTTTTCTAAAATGGCTCACTTTGTGGCCTTGCCTGGCCTCCCATCGGCTCCTCAGCTTGCACAACTATTCATTCATCACGTGTTCCAGCTCCACAGACTGCCTAAACACATACTTTCGGAGCGTGGAGTCCAATTCACCGCCCAATTCTGGAGATCTCTCTGCAAGAATTTCAATGTCTCTCTAGATTTCACTTCCGCTTATTACTCCCAAGCCAATGGACAAATGGAGAGAACTAATAGGACTCTGAAACAGTTTCTTCGGGCCTATGTTAATCTTCAGCAAAATGATTGATCTGATCTACTTCCCTAGGCTGAGTTTGCCTTGAACTCTCATCCGTCCTCTTCAATGGGCTCATCGCCATTTAAATTAGTCTATGGACATCAGCCTCTTCCTCCTCTACCCCTTCCATTGTCTGTTCCTTCACCAGCGGCCCAGTTGACCACCCAGGAGTTGCACCAATTATGGAATAGCATGAAGCAGTTGCTACAGAAAGCAGCCCACACAGCCAAAAGGTTCTTTGACGCCCATCATCGTGAAGCTCCCCAGTTTAATCCGGGTGATAAGGTATGGCTCAGTACTCGGTTCATCCATCTCAAACTCCCTTCTTCCTGCTTCACTCCCAGGTACATCGGTCTCTTCCAGTTGGTCCGCCGTTTGGGTCCAGTCACTTAAAAACTACGGCTCCCAGCCTCTCTTAAGGTCCACAACGCCTTTCATGTATCTTTGTTAAAACCTTTGGTACTGTCAGGATTCTCCAAGAAGGCTCTGGATCCTCACCCTGTGTCCTCCGAAGCGGATGTGATTTACCAAGTTCAAGACGTTCTGGATGTATGAAAATGTGGAAGAAATGGTAGTACTTCCAGTCTTGGGAGGGCTTTGGCCCAGAGGAAAATACTTGGGAGCTTGCCACCAGCATCCTGGATAAGGATCTCATCAATCAATTTCATGCTACACATCCTTTAAAACCCAAACCCTTAGAAGGGGGGTACTGTTATGACTGTTGGCTGTGGATGGCCGAGGCAGAACCACCTCACATCATGCCATGCCTGGCTCTCCTCTCCAGGGGAGCTCGCGGCTCTGGCCAGCCATTGTTGCCGTGCTGTTCTTGGCCCTCCTTGCTCCACATGGTGGCTGGGACGCCGCCGGCCCACGGTCTGTCTTCGGGCCTTCTTAGGCATGCATGCATGCCACCTATTCTCTATTTAAAGGGCCAATTGCGGGAATCCCTGGGCCTTCCCTGACTGATGACATCATTACTTTGTGATATTTAAGCACCTCCTTTGGCCTATGCAAATAGACTTGGCAACAAGTTTCATCGCCTCACTGGTGCTTGTTCCTGTTTCTCTGGACCCATGCTTCCTGCCTTGGATCTCCGCCTGCTGATCTGGACTCTGGCTCAGGTACCCACTCCTTGGGGGCCTGCTTGCGCTTCCTTCGTAAGACCTGGTCTCCAGGTTTCCCTGCTCCTCGGGGTAGCTCCTGCGCTCCTCACCAGAGGTCCTGCCAACTCATTCCTCTGCTCCTCGAGGTAGCCTCAGCACTTCCCCACTCCTCGGGGCAGCTCCTCGGGGCAGCCTTTACCTTACCACACTGGAGACTTTTACTCTATGCTTCCCTGCTCCTCGGGGCAGCCTCTATGTCACTTTATCATAGACTTTGACTCTACACTTCCCCGCTCCTCGGGGCAATCTCAACGTCTTTACATCAGTAGCTTTACGCTTCCCCGCTCCTCGGGGCAGCCTATGTCACTACATCAGAGAATTGACTCTGTGCTTTTCCACTCCTTGGGGCAGCCCCTTCGTCATCACACCAGAGATTCTGTTGATACACTGTCCTGCCCCTCGGGACAATCTCTACATCACTCCTTCAGAGATCCTGTCTCCATGCTCCCCGCTCCTTGGGGGCTGTCTGGCGCACCTCTGCCTTAGAGGTTCCTTCTCTGGTACATTGTATCTTTAGTCCTGCCTAAGTACTGTGACCCCTCTGATCTGTGCCTCTTTGTCCTAGTATATCTCAGTGCAGGTACCTGCGATCATGTGGCAGTGATGCAGGACGATCTCACTCTACTGCACTACAGTCATGTCTCCTGCTGCAACTGACCTTGCCTCCCGATGGTGAGGACCTGTGGTGCCCCACCCCTCAGGTAGCATCAATCTCCACCTCGGGCCAAGGGTCCACGAAACCCACAAACCTAACAGTTGTCTTCCCAATGCAAATATATCAGGATGGTTCTACAGTGTCTCCAAAAGAATAATTGTATGCTAAATTTGAAAAGTGTCTTTTTGAACAGGAGAAGCTTCCCTTTTGGGGTACATCATCTCACAGGAGGGACTTAAAATGAATCTGGATAAAGTCAGTGCTGTCTTTGAATGGCCTCATCTGGTTAGACTCAGAACACTTAAAAAATTACTTGGGTTCGCCAATTATTACCGGCAGTTTTCCCTGGATTTAGTACATTGGTGGCCCCTTTCATCACGCTTACTTGTAAGGGTGCCAATTCTTGGAACTAGACACCATAAACAGTTGAGGCCTTCTAGGAGCTAAACACCTCCTCCTCTCAGGGACCTTGTCTGCAACATACGGACCCTTCACAATGCTTCATTCTATAGGTATATGCCTCTACCCTCAGGGTAGGAGCTGACCTCAACCAGCATACCAATGAAGAGACCTTCTGTTCATGTTGTTTCTTCTCTAAGAAGTTTTCACCCACACAACTTAACTATGGTATTGGAGACCATGAACTTCTGGCTGGTAAATTGGCCTTAGAGAAATGGTGCCCGCTTCTCAAAGGGGCTGAGAACCATGTAACCATATACATGGACCAAAAAATTTAGAATATCTTCACCAAGCCCATTGTTCTCTCTTCTTTGCCTGCTTCAACTTTTCCCAGCCTACAAGAACCAACTAGCAGATGCACTGTCCTGTTGCTTTCAAACTGAAGTCAGCCAGAAGCTACTAGACATATCATCGATTCAACCAAAATTCTCTTGGCCATTGCAATACCCATTCCTCTGGGGAAGACTGTGGTATCCTCTAGATTGCAAAACAGAGTGTTAAAATAGGCCCATTGGCGTCCTTCATATCCTGGCATGACACAATCCCTCAAATTGCTCCTGTGAGATTATTGGTGGCCACAAGTTCAGCATGATGTTCAAAACTATGTTAACGCATGTCCCACCTGAGCCTAGCAAAAACGTTTGCATGGTTGACCCTGGGGGTTATTACAGTCATTACCAACCCCCAATAAACCTTGAACCCACTTGTCCATGGATTTTATCATGGACCTCCACCTCTCTCACTACACCACCGTAATATGGGTAATAAAAGATTTCTTTTCAAAGATGGCACATTTTATCCCTTTGCCTGGTCTTCTGTCAGCTTCTGAATTGGCACAACTTTTCACACAACATATCTTCCGCCTACAACATATCTTCCGCCGGAGCACATTCTTTCAAACAGGTGTGTCCAGTTTACTGCTCGCTATTGGCATGCTCTCTGTAAGAAATTTGGCATTGTTCTGGACTACACCACTGTATATAATCCTCAAGGCAATAGCCAAGCAGAAGGTAATAACTGAACACTCAAATCCTTTTTATGCTCTTACGTGAATGAATGCCATGACAATTGGGCCTCTCTATTCCCATGGGCAGTTTTCCTATAATAATGATTTCAACACCGCTACTGGTTTTTCCCCTTTCAAGATTGTCTATGGGAAACAGCTCTGGATTCCCATGCCACTTCTGCTATCGGTATCCTCCCCGGCAGCTCTACCCTCCACTGAAGAATTTTGCAACCTATGGGGCCGATGCAATACAGTGTGCACTGTTAACATAAGAACATAAAAAATTGCTTTGCTGGGTCAGACCAAGGATCCATCAAGCCCAGCATCCTGTTTCCAACAGAGGCCAAACCAGGCCACAAGAACCTGGCAATTACCCATACACCAAGAAGAACCCATGCTACTAATGCGATTAATAGCAGTAGTTATTCCGTAAGTAAACTTGATTAATAGCAGTTAATTGACTTCTCCTCCAAAAACTTATACAAACCTTTTTTGAACCCAGCTACACTAACTGCACTAACCACATCCTCTGGCAACAAATTACCGTAGTCAGACACAGGTTGAATAGGTGCTAATCAATCCCGTAATGCAATAAGGGGATTAGCGCATATTCAACGTGCATCCAATGCGGAGTGAATCTAATAGCGCTCATCACATGCAAATGCATGTGAATGAGGCTATTAGGCATTCATTCCCGATGCAAAAAAAAAAAAAAAGTGTGTCTCTCCTAGCGTGTACGTTAAACTTAGGATACTTCAAGGCCTATGGTGGGAAAACCCCCAAGGTGCCCTTAGATGATGTTTTCAGTCTAACCTATATAAGGCTATCACAGACACCCCTACAGTGCCAAAGTATCAGGTCCAGCTACCCTTAGTAATGCATTCTTCCAGCATGTTCCTGCTTTGTCTGCCCTGCTGGAACCTAACTTGTCTGCCCAGCCCAAATCTGCCCAATATGCCCAGCCTGAAACTACCTCACCTGCCCAACCAGTCACTCCACATGTCCTGCTTTCTGCTTACATAGCTTCTCGGAGTGATAACTGTTTTTGACCTTTGCTTGGACTTCCACTCTCACCCATCTGCTGACTGCCACTAAACCTTGCTTGGACTCTGGCTTCTCTTGTTTGCTGCCTGCCTCAACCCTTCCTTGGTTCTGGACTCTGCTATATTACCTACTCCTAGAGACCCTTGCCTAAATCATTCTGGCCCAGGCACCCAAAGGCTCAATCCGAGGGGATCAAGGGCTAGTATAGGTGAAGCCTTCACCTGATCTCTGCCTCACCAGGCTCTGCCTGCTAGCAGTGAGAACTTGCAGGGCTCCTCCCTGCAGGTAGAGTCAATCTTATCCCAGCCTAAGAGTCCACAGATGCAACAATATTTTAACTCCTTTGAAGAAAAATATTTAGTAAATGCAATACTTGAAACAGTTGTTTTCTGTGTTTTCACTGAATAACTGTTCAGTAAATGAAATGGTAAAAGTCTGCCATTCATGATTGACTGGTTGAAGATAATATAGATGTCATGTGTGTCACCAACACTTGGATTGCTGATGCTGATCGCCCAGTGTTTTGTTTTGTTTTTTGCATCTGTATTCATCTGTTTTTTCCTTTTTTTTTTTTTTTTTTTATAAAGGTAGGAATGGTGAGATGTAACTGTAATATTTTGCCACTTTACCTTTTTATAATTATCCTGTTCACCAGATTAATGCTTCAGAATATTTACTGTTGCACTCAAATGGCCTTGATAAATTTGGAATATTTTTGATTTATCATGACCGTTAGAATAGATATGTGACTCAGAGACCTTTTTGAGATAATCTGTGATATGATGTTGGAAGGTGATTTCAATATCCACAAAGAATCTGACCAAGCATTCCCTGATTATGAATTTTTATCCTCCTTGGATATTTTAGGCTTTGTACAGAATGTTAAATCATCTATTCATTTGGCTGGCCACAAGACAGACTTGCTTTTTAATCCCAATGATTCTAACTATCAATATGAAGTTGTAGAATTGGAAGTCTCCCTGGTCTCATAGTCAGACCATTTTAACATAACTTGTAAGCTCTCTGACATGATTTAGTAATAATATCTAGAAACTGACTTGCCCCCAGGGTAATATGAATGCTGCTTCTTTTTTAAAGGCTTTAGTAATTTTTTCTTTTAGCCCTGATTTTGTTTCTGTTGAGTTATTAGTTAACTGAAATACAAAGTTTATTTAGATTTTTTATATTATTGCTTTCTTGAAGAGATAATTAATCTCTTCCTCAAATGATTTCTTTGTTTTATGGAGGAGCTATGAATCCTTAAGCAGCAGGAACATACTTTGGAGATTAACTAGTGTAAATCCTTATTGAAATCCAATAGATTAGCCATAAAGCACATTTGACTCTTTACAAACAAGCAACTAAAGCAGCTAAAAGGGAGTACTTTTCCATACAGATTGCTTTGGCCAAGATTTGGTGGAATTATTTTCCATTTGTAAGAATCTATTACCCAGCCCTTCTAAACTTGGTATGATCAATGCTTCAGTAACTTTTTTTTTTTTTCCCAGAAGAATCAATATGATTTTCAACAACCTGGGAAGCATGTTAGTTTTGACTCTGCTTATAAGTGGTCATCTATATGGATGTTCAGAGATAAAATTTTAATTCTGATTGTTTATTTGTTATATAGGTCACACTGATTTATCTTTTTCATTTAAAAAAAAACAAACCAGGGTTTGTTTTTTTTTTGTTTTTCATTTTATTAATTCATTCATTTCCCATTAAAGTCAATGGGTGAAGCAATGCAGCCTATTTTAGGCTCCCAAATTAGAGTTTTCTAACCATTTCTATTGAAACATTTTGGTAGACATCATCAGAAGGGTGAAGGGTACGCTAACACATAAAAACTATATAAAAGTGGTACCAAAATGTGCATGAATAGCTCTAGGACCCATAATGGGGCAAAACACTTCCAGCAGTGGTAGGAGTTCTCCAAGGCATTGTAAAAGGAGCAAAGTATCAGCAAGAGTGGCCAGAATACAACAAAATTATAAAATAGGATCAAAGGGCACCAAAGCAGCTGAAAAAGGGATATGAAGACTCAGATGCACCATGAGAGGCATAAAGCAGTCACCCACGGAAGCAGGAACAGCCTAAGGCTGCAAAGAAGGGGCAAAGGGCACCAACAAGAGTGACATGAGTCCTCTCAATTCAGCATGAGAAAGGAATAAGGAAAAGCTGCACTGAGTGTGGTGTGAACAGCTCAAGGCACCATTATGGGGGAAGAATTCACCAAAGTGTTGGGAAAATTTTTAAGGTAGCAACAGAGGGTCATAGCAATAGAAAGGGGCATCATTGGGGCATTGATGCCCCATGATGCATTGGGGCATCAATGCCCCAATGCATCATGTAAGGTGCAAAACATCTGCCTACAATAGCAAGAACAAACCAAGGCTCCAAATGAGGGGCAACAGCCTCATCCAAATTGGTATAAAGCCATAGGCTTTAGATAAAATGTGAAAGCTTTGTTTTTTTCAAGAAGCATTAAATAAAATTGTAATTTGAATATAGTAAGTATATTTTTTAAATGATATGCCATGTACGTTAAGAAAATGTCTTTGTGAGATGTAAACTTTTAATATTGTACTGCACTTAGCATGATATTTATCACTATAGGTGTATTCTAAATACTGTAAATAAATTTGTAAAAAATAGTAAGAAGAAAAAGGAAATCCATGGAGGTGTCATGTCATTATCATATGACATCATTAGGGGAAGGGGCTGGCTATACAGAACTGGAATTGATCTTCCCGTCTCGTGAGTATAATAACTCTTTCGGTATCATTGGCCTCTTTCACCTCCTCACTTGAGGCTATTGCCTAGAGGCCCCAATTTCTCTTCAGCCACAAGCTGTTCAATATCCTTTTTTTTCCCCCAGGGGAATCCAAGACAAGATCTTCTTTCGATTTAGCTTTTGCAAATACGACTTCCAATACCTGAAATGGAGTAATAATGGAGTACAGTCCTGTATTTGGGTGCTGAAATTCTCCTGCCTCTGCCTTTTGTTGTGGCATAATGTATTGAAGGCTAAATACTGAACAAAACCAATAATCAGAATAAATAAAAATAAAAAAATATAAAAAAAGACAAGTAGTCAATAAGAAATTTATGGGAAGGGAAAAACTAGTGCAGAAGTTTGAAAATAAAAAGTGCAAGAGGGCATGAAACTGTTAAAGATAATTAGGTAAGGTCTGTATAAAGTTTCAGATGGCCAGGACAAAACCAAGAGTCAACAAGTAGCATAAAAGAAAGGAACTTAGAAAAAAAAAGCCTCAAAGATAGACGGAGCAGTGGATGAAATATTCAAAGGTAGTAGGAGTGGATTGGAGCAGCCGAAGCAGCAGCACTGGTGATTAAAATCACAACTGGGAGATACAGAGCAATGTAGCAAGAAGAGTGGTAGCAAGGTCCCAAGAAATACAGCGAGGGCTGAAGTATGAACAGAAATGGCATCAAAAGCCTAAGGCACAACGAGGGGCAAATAAGTATCAGGAGTGGCATGAAGGGTCCAAGGAAACATGTGGTATAGCAAGTGAGCAAAGCCTCAGACTTCCAGGGCAAGACAAAGAAATGACGAGTTCCATAAAGGAAGGGGATTTAGAAGGAACCTCAAAGACAGCTGGAGAAGAGGAAGAACCACCTAAAGGTATCAAGAGTGGCTTGGAGAAGCAAAAGTAGTGGTGCTGAAAATTAAAATCACAAATAGCAATTTCAGAGCAACTTGTCAAGAACAGTGAAAGAGCTTAGGAATCAGACAGCCTTAGATGCCTTGTAGTGGCACACACATACTGGCTGGATATGCCTATGTCATTATTATAGTTGAACAGAAAAAAGAAAGAGCTAAATGTTTTTCCATCCAAATAATCCTACATCCAAAAAGGAAAAAAACTCAAAAGACACCTCTCTGTCTCTTGTCAACACTCACAATCTAGGCTATAGCAGATTTTATCCGTTTGTATATATACCGCATCAGCAAGCCTGATGACCCATAATTTATTCAAGGGGAGGCCGTCCGGTCTTTTAATCATCTGCGGTTAGAGTCAACTTGCATTCAGCCCATCACGGTGCAATTAATATATTCAATTGAGGTGCAGTTTGAATTTTTAACATTTTTCAATTTTTTAATTTTTTAATTTTTATAACCTCTCTGCAATCCCACTATATTCAACTTGAAAAATATGGCATCAGCTCGACACCCAGCCGATGTTTCGCTATACAGCTTCATCAGGAGCTGCTGATCTAGTCCTTTGCTGCCATTTTTAAAGGGATCACCGCTTCATACTTTGCCCACATATATATTCAAATTCCTTTTATCTGTTCAGCATCCTGTGTAAATAAAATGTACTTATCAGCTCATATCAAAACACTATAACATCACTTATCTGGCGTTGGTAGAGCACATTCCAACCTTCTAACAGGACGTCCATCGTCTCAACATCTCAATGTCCAGTGTCTCAACGATAGATGTCCTGTTAGAAGGTTGGAATGTGCTCTACCAACACCAGATAAGTGATGTTATAGTGTTTTGATATGAGCTGATAAGTGCATTTTATTTACACAGGATGCTGAACAGATAAAAGGAATTTGAATATATATGTGAACAAAGTATGAAGCGGTGATCCCTTTAAAAATGGCACCAAAGGACTAGATCAGCAGCTCCTGATGAAGCTGTATAGCGAAACATCGGATGGGTGTCGAGCTGATGCCATATTTTTCAAGTTGAATATAGTGGGATTGCAGAGAGGTTATAAAAAATTCAAAATTAAAAAACTGAAAAATGTTAAAAATGCAAACTGCACCGCAATTGAATATATTAATTGCACCGTGATGGGCTGAATGCAAGTTGACTCTAACCACAGATGATTAAGAGACATGATGGCTTCCCCTTGAAAAAATTGTTGGTCGTCAGGCTTGCTGATGCGGTATATATACAAATGGATAAAATCTGCTATAACCTAGATTGTGAGTGTTGACAAGAGACAGAGAGGTGTCTTTTGAGTTTTTTTTCCTTTTTGGATGTAGATTTATTACAGTTGTACAGTACAATACAATGTCCAGTAACTCTCACAAAGGCGTGCCAGCTAGGCAGGTACATGGCATCTAGGAAGACTGAGGCATAGTGGCAGCAAAATCCACAAGATTTAACACAAGAGGCATGGCAGCTCGAACGTATATTACTAAGACACCCAAGGTAAAACATCAGGTGCAGGGTGTCAAGATGGAGAGGCAACACGTTTCCTAAAAAGTGTAGTATCAGGGGCATGGCAACTGGGCAAAATTACACTAAGAACTCCAGATGCTTTTTGTGAAAGGCAGACTTTAAAACTTAATTTGATTTATTTGATCACATGTTGCCTTTTTCCCTGATCCTTTGATCCTCATTACTGATTCATATACTCTCTTCACAATGCACTATATCCCTCTTCTTTCTGTACCCCAAAGAGCCTTTATCCCCCAAAATTCTTGTATTTCCAAAATTGTCTTACCATCTTCTAATCCAGCGCTTCTCAACCGGTGTGTTGCAACACACCAGTGTGTCGCCAAACACCAGCAGGTATGTCGCGTCTTCCAGTGACCCACTGCCCCAAATATACTTTCCTTCTCCCTTTTTCCAGCCCCTGCAGGGCAATTGTAAGCCTCCTTTCTTCTACCCCCACTGCCCAATGGGAAGCCTCCTTCATTCTGCCTGCCCCCGCACAGGTCAATCAGAAGCCTCCTCCCTTCTACCTGCCAGTGGGAGTAGGAAGAAGGGAGGAAGCCTTGAATTGGCCAGTGAGGCAGGCATTGCATAGCCCGGAGGTGGAGTGGGAGGAATGGCAGTGTCAAACCCCGACAAAGCAAGACCACCAAGGGTGCTCATCCCTGTGGCAGCGAAGAGGAAAACCCTACCCCAACGAAGCAAGACCGCCACAGGAGCCCATCCCTGTGACGATGAAGAGGAAAACCCGACCCCAACTAAGCAAGGCTGCCACGGGAGCCTATCCCCAGGGTGGCAAAGAGGAAACCCGACCCCGACTGAGGCCACCATGGGAGCCCATCCCCATGGCAGCAAAAAAGAAGGCCCCCTGGAGTAAAGCCGGGCAGAACTGGAACCTATCCCTGCAGTGAAGGAAGAAGATGTGTTTGGTGAGAGTTTGTGTGTGTGGGTATGAATGGGTGCCTGGGTGAGAGCTTGTGTTTGTGATTCTGAATGGGTACCTAAGTGACAGCCTGTGTCTGTGGGTGTGAATGAATGCATGGGTGAGAGCTTGTGTGTGTGGGTGTGAATGGGTGCCAGGGTGAGAGCTGGTGTGAATAGATGCTTGGGTTAGAGCTTGTGTATGGGTGTGAATGGAAGCCTGGGTGAGAACTGTTGTGAATGGGTGCTTGGGTGAGAGCTTGAGTGTGTGGGTGTGAATGGAAGTCTGAGTGAGAGCTTGTGTCTGTGGGTGTGAATGCATTCATGGGTGGAAAGCTTGTGTCTGTAGTGTAAATGGATGCATGGGTGAGACTTGTGTCTATGGGTGTGAATGCATTCATGGGTGGAGAGCTTGTGTCTGTAGTGTAAATGGATGCATGGGTGGGAGTTGTGTCTATGGGTGTGAATAGATGCATGGGTGAGAGCTTGTGTCGTGGGTGTGAATGGGTGAGAGCTTGTGTGGGTGGGTGTGAATGGGTGCAAGGGTGAGAGCTGGTGTGAATGGGTGCGTGAACATTTGTGTGTGATTGAGAGCTTGTATATAAGAGAGCATGAGTGTGATTGAGAGAGAGACTGGTCAGGGAGGTGATGTGTTTCTGTGTGACAGAGAGAGAGACTGGTCAGGATGATGACTGGTGTGAAAGAGACCGAGACTGGCCATAGGGTCTAATTGTGTGTGTGTGTGTTTGTGTGTTTGTGTGTGAGTGACTGGTTGTGGGCACTAAGGAAGAGGATTGTGAGGACAGAGCTTCAGCAGCCCTTGCTGCTTCTGGTGAGTGCTATTTGCCTGGAAGGGAAAGGAGTAGGAGAGTTGCTGGAGAGGGTAAGTAAATGTGGCTTTTTAAATTTATTTTTCTTGATTGACTTCCATTTTAATTATTGGGTATTATGCAATGTCTGCTGCTTTGAAATATTTTATTGATATTTGGACATGTTTTAATAATTTTTATGAGTTTTTAATTGTTGGATATTATTCTGTTCAGCAGCTGTTTTGTAACATTTTTAGTATAGCTTTACAATTATTTCTGTGTGGGGATCTATAGCAGCTTGGCTTATTCTGTTTTCCCAATAGGAAATGTCATAGTGTTTAGGACCTGGTTTAATAGTTGTATTTCTTAGATAGGGTTGTTACTGTTTGAGTGTGTTCCATAATACAGATGTAACTTTGTGCGGGTTAGTTTGTGTACAATATTGAAAATCCTGAGAGTCTGTTAGGGTTCTATATTTCTCTTTCCATTTCTCCAGGTTCGCACTGCATGCAGAGTGGCTTTTTTTGTTTTCCATTCCAGTTTCTGTCTCCATATTTATAATTTGTGGTTTTTCTGTACTTGGTGAAGGTAGGTTCTGTGTTTGCCCGAGGTGAGGTATTTTACTAGCATGTAAGCACTTGTATCAATGTTATTGTTGTGTTTTCTCAATAGGATATGTATTAGTGGTAAATTACTGTCTTTTCATAAGGAAGGCTTTTGTACCTGGTAGTAAAGGGAGTTTGTTTTGCTTTTACTGAGATGTCATCAGAACCAGAATATCTTTTTTTTTGCATGGTGAGTTCTATGGGTAATGCCCTAGATCTGCTCTGCACTCATTGCTGGGGGTTGAGGGGATTCCTGAGGATGCAGAGTGCATGTTTACATTTAGCCCCATGATGGTCACATGTTCAGTGTGTCACACATGTGAGAACCATCTGTCAGGTGTGTTCCGGCCAAGAAAAGGTTGAGAACTACTGCTCTAATCCAAAGATAGCAGGAGTAGTGCCAAATACCAAACTTTTGCTAGCTGCCTCTTCTACCTCCATTTCATGTGCTTCGGTTTTCTGAACTAAGGCCTGGATTCTCTAGAGAATCCGGTGGTAATGGGGGGCGGAGGCGAAGCAGGGGGCGAGCCTGCAAAAGCTGGAAGCCATCGCACCACTGCGGTGTGCTGGCTGCTGGCTTTTGCACCGAATAACTGCACCATAAAAGGCACGAAACTGGCGGCAATGAGGATCCTTACCTTTTGCCGCCAGCGATGTGTCCACAGTGTTGGCTCCGGTGCTGCCCCAACTCCTCCTCTTCTGGGGCAGACTCTGCCCCGAGCTAGCTATCCCATGCAAAAAGGGACTTTTCGTGTGCGATATGTTTTGAAAATGACCCCCTAAATGTGCTATGGAAATACACACCAATGTTGATATGTAAGTCTAGAATGTTATTAACCAAAGTATCTAATCCACATTCAAAAAACCTCCTTTATAAATTGTTTTTAAATAAGATCTTTAAACACTTAATAGCTCACAAACTGTGAATCTTTTTCGTTTAAATGATTTTTATTAACTTTTATAACAAGAAAGAAAGAAAAAAACAACACTTCCAAGTTATAACAGTCATACAGTAACTTGCGCAATAAGTCAGTGTACAGTTCAAATTACCAAGAAACCAATATGCAGTATCTAACAAGACAGTACTATGTTATTCTGCAATCAAGTAACAGGGAAAGAGGAAGGAAAACAGAGAGGAGAAACCGAGGAAAGGAAGAACAGAATAAAGATGGAGACAAGAATAGAAAAGAAGGAAGAAATAGACTAGAAAAGAGAAGAGAAAGGAATAAAAAAGATGAGAAGAAGCAGAGGAACTGAAAAAGGAAAACCAGAAGAGAGAAAATACGTGACAATCCAAGTACATGGTATAAGATGAGTAGAAATTATTGCCCATAAAAATTAGGGGATTGTAGTATAGCCGACAAAACCACATCATTGAACAATCGAGGCTAAATACACGTCAATAGGCTTCCACACCTGGGACCAAGAGGACAACCGGTGGAATTTAATCGCCATAGCCTTTTCATATTTGGTATACAAACATACAGAGTTCCACCATAAGTTCTTAGATAACATATCACTTCTCTTCCAGTTAGCCATGATGTTATGGAGAGCTACCAGGAGTAAAAAGTCCAGTAATTTTTGAGCAGAATTAGGAAGAGCATTGAATGCTGGGTCTGAACCTCGCAGGATGATGATAGAATATGTAAGAGGTATGGAAAAATTTAGTATAGTTGATATTACTTTCCATATCTGAGTCCAAAATCGAAAGACATAGGGGCAATAGAAGAGGGCATGAGATAAAGTGCCTTTCTCTTCAGTACAAGACCAACAATTATGGGACTGGAGTAGTCCTGCGCGGTGCATGGTCCAAGGAGTCCAGACTGCTCTATGTAGAATAAAGAAAGCAGTCTGAGTGAGGCTGGAAGAAAGTGATATGCGTACCGAAGTTTTCCATATTCTGTTCCAGTTTAGAGATATAGTTTCATGTTCAGTGTCCCTAGCCCAAAGGGTTTGGAGACTAAGGATAGATGCTAAAGAATTAGAGGTTTTGAAAGTTTTGTATAATCGTGATGCTATGTGTCCAAGTTTACCATATGACTGAAAGAAGGATATGGCAAACGGTTGTTCCACAGAATGAATGTCACGCAGATTAGTTGCAGAGATAGAGTTGCGAAGTTGCAACCACGCATAGAACTGAGTTGCTGGAAGGCCATATTGAGCCTGTAGACTGTCAAAGGGGAGAATTGTGTTCTGGTGCAGGATAGAAGTTAAGAACCAGATACCTGAGTTTTTCCAAAGTGGCCAGTTGAAAGGGCGGCCGTCAATACGAAGCCTGGGGTTGTTCCAAATTGGGGCCATACTAGACTTTACCCAAGGTGGCGTATGCTGGGGACGGTACAGATCAAGACTTTTCATGGCTTTATGTATGGCAGCTATAATGGGGTTGGACGCTACAGACGAGGGAAGAATAGCACCAGGGAGAAAAATCAGTGGCATAGGGTGAAGTATTCCTTTTTCAATTGGCAGCCATCTGGGGCATTCTGAGGTGTCAGGGTCTGGTTCAAAGTAGAAATGCCCGTGCTGTAATAAAAACGCTAAATGATAAAGGTAGAAATCAGGAAAGTTAACCCCTCCTTGTTGGTTGGTGCATTTTAACTTTTGTAGAGCGATTCGCGGGGCCTTATTTTGCCATAAGAATCTGGTAAGCAAATGTTCAACGTGCTTATAGAAATCAGACGAAAAGAACATTGGAGTCATAGCTAGTAGATAAGTTATTCTAGGTGTTAAGACCATTTTGATGGTATCCAGTCACCCCCACCAAGAGAGATGTAAGGGAGACCACTTATACGTGGTTTCTCTTATCATTTGCAGTATAGAGGATTCACAATAACCCAAGGTAGTAGGAATGTCGTTGTAAAACCGAACTCCCAGGTACTTGAGACCATTAGCCACTTTCTGTATGGGAAACTGAGTGAGGTTAATCACAGTTCCTAGAACGTTGAGAGGAAGCAACTCAGTTTTATGCCAGTTGATTTTGTAGCCAGAGGCAGAGGAGTAAGTAGAGATAAGATGAAAAAGCGCTGGGAGAGATTGATCTGGATCAGTGAGAAAAAGGAGGACATCGTCAGCATAAGCTGATAGTTTGTAAGCCTCCCCTCCCATGGTGAGACCTGTTATGCTTTCTGATTGCCTGATGGCTAAAAGTAGGGGTTCTAAAGCTAAGTTAAAGAGAAGAGGGGAGAGAGGGCAACCCTGGCGAGTGCCTCGATGTAGGTGAAAGGGTGTAGAAGAGCGATTATTGATGAACAAAGAAGCAGAGGGGGATGAATATAAACTCTTGATCCACGAAAGGAAGGTTGGACCAACGCCAAACCAATGTAGAGCCGCCAGCAGAAAAGGCCATTCGACGCGATCGAATGCCTTTTCTGCATCCAGCGAAACAGCTATAGCAGGGGATGTAATGGAAGGAGCATGGTGCATAATATGAAAAAAAAGACGTGTATTATTTGCAATTAATCTGCCCTTAATGAAGCCAGATTGATCCGGGTGTATTACGGAGCAGAGGACCTTAGACAGCCGATGCGCAAGTATCTTGGTAAAGATTTTGTAGTCAGTATTTAAAAGCGATATTGGCCTGTAGTTTGAAATAAGAGTAGGGTCTCTGCCAGGCTTCGGCAGAACTACTATAGAAGCTTTGGTGAATGAAGAAAGGTTCTCTGAGGCAGAGGTAAAGGAAGAGAAATAAGCATGTAACCTAGGCACAATATCAGTTCTAAAAGCTACATAAAAGTCTGAAGTATAGCCATCAGGGCCTGGTGCTTTTCCAGTAGGTAGGGAGGCGATCTCCGTTGTTATTTCCTTTTCCGTAATGGGAGCTTCGAGAATGTCGACCTGATCAGCTGTAAGCGAAGGATGCTGTAAAGTTTCCAGAAAATGTTGTATGCGATCCCCGGATTGATGTTCGACGTCCTCTGATTGGTATAATTGTTCATAAAAGTCTCGAAATGCAGTTAGAATGTCCGAGTCTGAGGTTAAAGGCTGGTCTTGGGAGGACATGATCTTGGTGATCCTTTTTTTCTCTTGGCGTTTTTTGAGGTATGTGGCCAAAAGATGACCGCATTTATTATGTTCCGCATAGTAAAGGGCTTTAGAATGGTGTAAGCCCAGTACAATTTTTGCACTTAAAATTTGATTGTATTGGTATCTCGCTTTGAGCAAGGATGTTAGAGACTCTGTAGTGGGATGTCTCATATGCTGCTGCTCCAATGTTGAGATTTGCGTATGCAGTTGCGAGAGAGTGGCGTTCTGAGCCCTACGAGACGCTATCGTGTAGCTAATAATTTCACCACGAATAGTGGCTTTGAATGCGTTCCAGATGGTAGAGGGAGAAACGTCGGAAGAGGAATTATGCTGAAAATAGTCTTGGATTTTAAGCTGGAGAGTATTAGCGAAGGTTGGTTCGGATAGTAGAGATGAGTTGAAACGCCATCGTTGATCAGTTTGAAGAGGAGAAGAGAGGCGTAATGTCAGTGTGATGGCTGCATGGTCTGACACTAAAATAGGAGCAATAGTGGCTGATTGGATGAGTGAGACCATAGAACGTGAGGTTAAAAAGAAATCTATGCGGGAGTAGGACGTGTGTGGAGGTGAGAAAAAGGTATAGTCTTTTGTTGTAGGATGTAGTAGCCTCCATGGGTCGGTAAGGCCAAAAGAATCCACAAGATGAGATATAGCCGTACTGGCTTTAGATTTCTGAGGTCGTAGGGTGGATGATTTGTCCAAAAATGGATCTAAGGCTTGATTGAAGTCCCCTCCCACAATTATTGGGCTATCGCCCAGTGTTAGCAAGTTAGTGAAGACAGAATGAAAGAAGTCCGGATCGTCGGCGTTGGGAGCATATATGTTAAGAATGGAATAGAGGTGGCCAGCAATTTTGATTTGTGCAAGTATCCATCGGCCGTCAGTGTCCGCCACTTGGGAAAGTACTTCAACGTTCAATTTTTTGTGGAAAAGGAGGACAACCCCTCTCTTTTTGTGTATAGCCGGACTAAATAGAACCACTCCAACCCATTGCTGCTTTAGCTTCAGCGATTCCGACGGAGTGAGGTGGGTTTCCTGTAGTAGCGCTATGTCAGTATGTAAGGATTGTAAATAGGTCAGAATCTTCTTCCTTTTGATTTGATTAGTGAAGCCATTGACGTTTAAGGAAATTATGTTAATGCTAGAGATAGCAGACGCCATAAGAGATTGTTGAAAGGGTATTACTGATGATGTGGATGTCTGGCATCATGTGGGCTGCCGCAAGTTGGTAGTCATACATCTTAGAAACCTGTACATTATACAATGTGTCACCGTCGTTGTAGAGAAGAAAATAGTGGAAAGAAAAACAAAACAGGGTGTAGAACCAACGTGTAACAATAGAAGAAGCCATCCGGCTTAGTGTAGCAAACTGGGCCTCTGAATGCGCCAGAGGTCGCATCTAGCCGAGCCTGTAAGCCAGGTCGCAGTTAACCAAAAAACGTCCAGTATACGAGTTATGGGATCCAAAAAAAAAAAAAGAATAGGATAGGCAGTAATCCTAGAACAGCCAGGTAATGAGAATGAAGGGACGAGCTGCTGCCTAAATATTGTATAATTCACCGCTCATTAAGGATGTGAATCGTTTTTCAACGATTAAAATTATCGTCCGATAATGTTTATATCGTCTTAAATCGTTATAGAACACGATACAATAGAAATTCTAACGATTTATCGTTAAAAATCGTTAAATCGTGTTAGTGCGCACTAACTCGATTTAGTGCGCACTAACTGAAAATGATACAAATAAACACTTTCCAGGTCACTGAAGGTCAGTTAGGAATGAATATGTGTTCTTATTGGCTGGCTGCCCTCTTATCTATTGATATTACCAAGGTTACCACTGAGGTGATGGTTGGGGGGATGGGAAATGGAACTGGAAACTAACGAACACCAACAGAAAATGAAACAAAGTGTTCACACTTCCCAGGTCAGTAAAGGTCACTTAGGAATGAATATGTATGTATGTATTCCTATTGGCTGGCTGTGCTCTTATCTATTGATGTTACCAATATGGTTGGGGGGATGTGAAATGGAAACAGTTGGAAGCTTGACAAAAAAAGTAATGTAATGATCAGCACTCACGTGACTAGAACTTGTTTGTTTATTATTTTTGTTAGCAGGCACCTGAAATGCTAGTGCATGTTGAATTTGCCAATCACTGTGCATTTTAGAAAGGTGGTCCTGGCTGGAACTGTACACAGTTCAAATATATGTAATTGATTGTTGGTAAGTGTATTTTTTAAGTAGCCACACTGGCACCAGTATATTTACTTTTCCTCCTACTTAACTCACTAGCTCAGCTTTGTAAGAAGGGCTTCTCTGCTTGTGTGTTGTTTTTGTTTGGTGTGAGGAGAGCAGAAACATCAGATCTTTATTCAATCTACTACAGTCATCTCTTACAGTGCCCTATCCCTATTAATACCAGGAGTGTTGTGATCTTCCTGCACACAGTGCCCTAACCCTGATACCAGTCTGAGACAGCTCCCTCCCTGCATTACTAGTGAGAGGCTGGCTTCACAGACAGGGGGGAGCTGCCTGACCCTCACTCCTGACTTCCCCCATGTCCCAGCTAGTGAATGGTGTGTGGGTGAGGGGGGGGGAGGATGGTGAAGTCTGAGACAGCTCCCTCCCTGCATTAGTAGTGAGAGGCTGGCTTCGCAGACAGGGGGGAGCTGCCTGACCCTCACTCCTGACTTCCCCCATGTCCCAGCTAGTGAATGGTGTGTGGGTGAGGGGGGGGAGGATGGTGAAGTCTGAGACAGCTCCCTCCCTGCATTACTAGTGAGAGGCTGGCTTCACAGACAGGGGGGAGCTGCCTGACCCTCACTCCTGACTTCCCCCATGTCCCAGCTAGTGAATGGTGTGTGGGTGAGGGGGGGGGGGAGGATGGTGAAGTCTGAGACAGCTCCCTCCCTGCATTACTAGTGAGAGGCTGGCTTCACAGACAGGGGGGAGCTGCCTGACCCTCACTCCTGACTTCCCCCATGTCCCAGCTAGTGAATGGTGTGTGGGTAAGGGGGGGAGGGGGGAGGATGGTGAAGTCTGAGACAGCTCCCTCCCTGCATTACTAGTGAGAGGCTGGCTTCACAGACAGGGGGGAGCTGCCTGACCCTCACTCCTCCGGGGTATTGTGATCTTCCTGCACACAGTGCCCTATCCCTGATACCAGGGGTGTTGTGATCTTCCTGCATGCAGTGCCCTATCCCTATTAATACCAGGAGTGTTGTGATCTTCCTGCATGCAGTGCCCTATCCCTATTAATACCAGGAGTGTTGTGATCTTCCTGCATGCAGTGCCCTATCCCTGATATCGGGATGTGTGCAAGAAGATCACAACACCCCCGGTATCAGGAATAGGGCACTGTGTGCAGGAAGATCACAACACCCCCAGTATCAGGAATAGGGCACTGTGTGCAGGAAGATCACAACACCCCTGGTATTAGGGATAGGGCACTGTGTGCAGGAAGATCACAACACTCCTGGTATTAATAGGGATAGGGCACTGTGTGCAGGAAGATCACAATACCCCTGGTATCAGGGTTAGGGCACAAGTTCTAGTCACATTGACTGATCACATTACTTGTTTTGTCAAGCTACCAACTGTTTCCATTTCCCATCCCCCATATACTGTCAGTAGGAAACTTGGTAACATGAATAAATAAGAGGGCAGCCAATAGGAATACATATTCATTCCTAAACTGACCTTAACTGACCTGAAAAGTGTCAAATTGTATCATTTTCAGTTAGTGCGCACTAACTCCCGTTAGTGCGCACTAACTCGAGTTAGTGCGCACTAATCGGAAAAAACGATTTTTAACGATTTTTTAACTAAAAAATCGTGCCTAAGACGATTTTCTTGCCCTGCCACACGATTTCTATCGTTAAGACGATATGGAAAACGATTCACATCCCTACCGCTCATACAAGGCACCACCAGCTGCCCCCTTGTACGCAGTGCGTTGTGAGACAGGGCTCCGCAGGGACCATAGGGGTACTTCAGGTGACCATCTCAGCCGAAAATTGTGAATTAAGGAATTCCTCTAAGGCCGCTGGTAGTTGAAAAATTCTTGTGTGGTTATTCAGGGTAACCCTCATTTGCGAAGGGTACAAGAGTCCGTATTGCGCTCCAAGGGAACGCAATCGCGGCCACATGGCCAAAAATTGTTTGCAACGGGCCACTGTTATTTTAGCGAAGTCCGGAACTATGATGATATTGTTCCCTTTATATTGTAATGGAGCTGAGCTTTTTGCAGCCGCCAAAATTAGCAGAGCTTGAGGGTGTCGGAGTACTTTGAATATAATTGATCTGGGGTACTTGGAGCCCCTAAGCGGCTTGGCAGGGATCCGGTGTGCCCTTTCGATTTCAAAGGACTGGGTGAATTCGATGTTAAGGAACGATGGAATAAAGGTAGAAATGAACGAAATCGGGTCCATACCTTCTGTCCCTTCCGGTATTCCGAGTATTCGAAGATTGTTCCTGCGATTGCGGTTCGATAAGTCCTCGAGGTCCTTCTGTAGTTGTTCAACTTCAGAGTTCAGCCGAGGTAGGGCCGCTGTGGCGACTAGTAATGAAGAAGCTTGTGTTTCTATGTCATCCAGGCGTATTTGAAAAGCCGCAATTTGTTTTGTGATCGTCTGAAGTTCACCCCGAATCGCGGTCGTCGTGTCCATATTAATTTGCAGCATTTCTTTGAGCAGTTTGAGTTCCATGAGAACTTGATCCGCGGACGCCATGCTTTTTGGGGTCGCTGTTTTATCTGGCGTAGGCGGATCTTGTTTCACCCTTTTGGAGCCTGAAACCGCCGCAAACGCCTCTTCAATTTTCCCGGATTTGGTGGTGGCCATCATAAGCTGATAAATCGCACCGAGGAGCAGTGAATCAAAAGCAGATTATCTAGTTGGATCCCGAAAAGTAATAAGCGACCTGGCGGAGCTTCAAGGCTAGGCGGCCATCTTGGTTGCTGCTCAGGAGCACCCCCCACAAACTGTGAATCTTGTCATTCAACAGATGTTATTCATGCAGGAGGTTGTTGGATCTAATGTTTGACCCAACCCAGCCTCACTGCTTAAAGCTGAAAAAAATTTTTAAGAGACGGAGGGCAGGTTTCATATATATGAGTTTAAAACCCCAACCAGGGTGAACTCAATTCTGTGTATATAATCATGAACCAAGCCTCCACCGTCCGATTTTTTTGGAAAAATGTGTGCAACCAGTTCAAACAATTATATCCTATTCCTCAATGTGATTTTTCATTTTTTCATTTTTCTTTTTTCTTTTTAAATGTTATACACAGCTGACTTCGTAAAATATTTTAAAAGTCCCGACTTATCTGATAATAGTTGAAAACCCGACGTAGCCACGTTTCTGGTCCGCGAACAGACCTTTCTTCAGGGGATGTTATCCTGTATTCATAATAGCCGGTGAGCCAGAAGTCTTCTGTAAATAATATATTCTTTTTTCAAAAAGACGCCATCCGTGCGTTCAGTCTCAACGCACGGATGGCGTCTTTTTGAAAAAAGAATATATTATTTACAGAAGACTTCTGGCTCACCGGCTATTATGAATACAGGATAACATCCCCTGAAGAAAGGTCTGTTCGCGGACCAGAAACGTGGCTACGTCGGGTTTTCAACTATTATCAGATAAGTCGGGACTTTTAAAATATTTTACGAAGTCAGCTGTGTATAACATTTAAAAAGAAAAATGAAAAATGAAAAAATGAAAAATCACATTGAGGAATAGGATATAATTGTTTGAACTGGTTGCACACATTTTTCCAAAAAAATCGGACAGTGGAGGTTTGGTTCATGATTATATACACAGAATTGAGTTCACCCTGGTTGGGGTTTTAAACTCATATATATGAAACCTGCCCTCCGTCTCTTAAAAATTTTTTTCAGCTTTAAGCAGTGAGGCTGGGTTGGGTCAAACATTAGATCCAACAACCTCCTGCATGAATAACATCTGTTGAATGACAAGATTCACAGTTTGTGAGCTATTAAGTGTTTAAAGATCTTATTTAAAAACAATTTATAAAGGGGGTTTTTTGAATGTGGATTAGATTGTATATTGTGATTCCCCCAAAAATCTTTTTGGGTGCTTATTTATATTTATTAACCAAAGTATCAACATTTGTGCAGACAGATGTCCAGATCCTGAGGTCTATATTCAAGAGCATTTATTCAGCTAACTCAGAAGTTAGTCTGCTAAATGAATATTTGGGCATTTATCTAATTAATTTCTAGCCAGCTAATAAGTTAGGCAGCTAGAATTTAGCTGGATAAGTTAGGGGCATTCCAGTATCATAACTGAGAGGAGCTGAGTTATCCAATTAACGCCAATATCCAGAGTAAGCTAGATGATTTAGAAGACTAAATCTGGTTGGGCAAAAGAGCTGACCTAAAGTTAGCATGCTGTAGTTACCCAACTACTTTAAGATAGACGTCTATATTCAATAGTATGGCTGGCTAACTTTGCTATCCAGACTGTGTCTGAATACGGACCTCACTGCTTCTTCATTTTGTGTGTCTTCATTCTTAACATTCTTATTTTCCTTGTCTCTTACTCATACTTATATAAAGGACTTTTGTTTGTTTCTACATTTATATTGTTTATTTGGGGTAACAGCCTAGTTTCATCAACTTCCATTCATTACCTCCTTACCACTCTTGTGAATGATTTGCATTTCCCACTTTGGATCATGATTCTTCTTGTAGACTGTAGCTGCAAGCTACCATTCTTGTAGTATTGTTTATTAGGGATGTGCAGAGGCAACACTTTTTGTTTTGGTTCGTTCATTCATTTTGAGATCACCTCCATTAATTTCATTAGTTTCAAATAAAAAATAAACTTTTTATTAGAGTTAATGGGGGAAATAATGCAGCCTATTATGAGCTTCAACTTTGGGGGTTGCTAATCATTGCTAATGAAAAATAGGTAGACAATATCAGAAGGGGGGGGGGGGAAGAGAATTCCAAGTCACAAAGGCTGTTGAGAAATGGTACCAGAAGTGGCTAGGATTGCCAACTGGCTCCAGATTTTCAGGGCAGGCTAATTGACTCATGGTTTTTTTTTTTTTCTTCCCCCAGAGCATTCAGGGACATGCAGTTTTTCTTTTCTGAAGATCTAGAAGTATGTTTATGCAGAGGGGTAAATTCAGGACCGGATCACCCCATTCTGAAATACTGGAGCCAGTTGCCATTAATAATCTAAGACACCATACAGGGACAAAAGGGTACCAGTAGTGGCATGAATACTCCAAGGCACCATCAGAGGAGCAAAGCAGCAGCAAGAGGGGGAAGATCACCACAAGGCTTCAAAACAGGGCATTGATAACAGTGGCATGAACCCCCTCAAAGGCAGCACAAAAGGGGCAAAGGTGCACCAAAAATGTCATTAACATCCTAAGGTGCCATAAATGGGAACAAAGTAGCAAAAATGAAGAAAATACTCAAGGTACTGATAGAGGGAGAAAGCAGCACAAAGAGTGGCATGGAGACCCCCAATTTCTATGAAAGGTATAAAGCAGCCATGCACAGTGGGAAGAACTCCCTAAGGTGTAGTGCTTGGGGTATGGCAACAAGGCAGAGTGGCAGAAAGATCCTAAAGGCATAAGGTAAGTGGTATGGCAACAAAACTGAGTTTCATAAAGACACCCCCCCACCCCCCGAGGCAGCAAGGCAGAGTAGCAACAAGACCCCATAGGTGTAGCGTCTGGGGTATGGCAACAAGTCAGAATGCCAGAAAGAACCCCAAGGTGGTACAACATGGATATGGCAGAAAGCCAGAGCAGGATAAAGACCCCCAAGGTGTATAGTCTTGGGCATGGAGCAAGGCATAGTGACAGTAAGACCCCCAAGGTACAGCATAAAATGTATTGCAGCAAAGCAGAGTGCCAGCCAGACTCTCACGTTTAACATCAGGGGCATGGCACCTATGGAGACTGAGTGGTAACAATATCTCCAAGTGTAACATTACAGCAGCAAGGCAGAGGTGGTATCAGGACTCCTAGCATGCAAATCTGGGTATGCAAACAAGGTTGAGTGGTAGCAAGACACCCAAGTTGTATTGTCAGTAGCAGGGCAGTTTCACCTAAATTGGTCCTCTGTACTTTCTACTTGCCTTCTTTTCTCACCTTGGCTCTGTCTTGGCTACTACTTCACTCAGGAATTTCTTGGTTGCTGTATTTACTAATCTCACTGCAATACTTTTCAATGGGCCATAGACTTGAATGGGAAATATAAACAAATGAAACTATTTTTATTAAATTGTGGGCACCCTCCATTAGTTTTGGAGGTTCACAAATGAAATAAAAATGGTCTTATTTATCTGCACTTGTTTGTTTATTTACTGCTCACAGCACAGCCATAGACTTGAATAGGCCATAGACTTGAATGAGAAACATAAATGAAGTAGAAAAAAAAATTGGTTTATTCATTTATTTAATTTTTATTTAAAAAATGTGAAGTCCTTACATTACATTTATAGTTCACAGCAGCTCACAAATTGTTATATATATTCTTAGGTTCAAGAAGATAGGTATAAAACAATAGGGGTACATTTTAAAAAAATATGCACGCACGTCCATGTGCGTGTGGTACCCGGCGCGCACACATGGATGCGTGATTTTATGACATGCATGCGCTGGTGCACGCATGTTATAAAATCAGTGGCGGCATGCACATGGGGGGGGGGGGAATCGATTTGCCCACAATCGCGCGGCAAAGCATCAGTGCCTTCCCCAGTTCCCTCCCAGTCTGCTCCAATTTAGGAGCGGACTGGGAGGGAACTTTCCTACTCCCTATCCTAATCTCCCTTCCCCTTCCCCTCTCCTCCCCACCTTCTAAAAATCAATTTTAAATGTTTTTACCTTTTATTTTTCAAGTTACTTCAGGGCCCAATCTGAAGTAACTTGCACACGCCGGCAGCTGGACGGCGCACGAGGCTCTGGGACAGCGAACAATGGCTCTTCCAAAAGGCCTGGCACTTGAGCATGTCCCGGCATTTATGCACATGGCCGGACCTCTTGGAAGATTCTCCTGGCATGCGTAAGGCCCTGCCAAGCGCATAAAGGCCGGGATTTACGCACATTGGGCATTTAAAATCTGCCCTATACTGTACTTCAGAAGACATTGATATAGTTGAAAAACAACCTAAATTAGCAGGACCCAGGGTTAGCTTTTAAAGACTAGCTTAAATGAGTGAATCTTGAAGTCATTTTTGAATGATTTTAGAGATGACGCTGTGCAGACAGTTTCTAGAAGACTGTTCCATAACCATTCTAGAACCATTCTGGGTATACCGATTGGAACAAGGCATGTTATGAATATGGAGTATATGTCTAATAATACCAGAATTTAATCTATGTTGGCATCAAAGCCACAAAGTTTTGTATTAACTGATGAAAGTAGCAAAGTTTCTATACTATAACCTTTTCTGAAACCATGTTGATGCACATCTAGGATTTTATTTAAATGAATGTGCATCCTCCATTTGTTCTGGGGGTCCACAAATGAAATTAAAATGAGCTCATTTGTTGCATTTTACCCATTTCAAACAAATGCACATCAATATTGTTTATCCCTTTGAGTAAAGCCCCCAAGCTCCAAGCATGCCAAAATTTGTCTCTGTTGATTAGCTCTTCAGTTGAACTTTGAGAAAATTACCTCTCATAATTTTAAATATTTTTTGTTGCCTAGTATATTGCTTGTTATTTCTAAAACTACCTTCCATATTCTGCAACGTTTTGAACTCTTTCATGCTGGAAGAACTTGTAGTAAATAAAAACATGATGATGATATTTGAAAAATCCTACATTCTCCCTTGCAATTACAACTAATATATCAGAAAGCACAACAGTTCTTGACAGCTGCTTAAACCTCTAATTTCTTGAAAAAAATCTTGCACCACAAGAATATGAACTAGGATGGGTGGGTGGTGGGTTACTTGCTGTTCTGGGGGATACAGAATAGATGACCTATTCCTTTCTTCTGTCTCTTGCTTGAACAGATCCGAGTGTTGCTTGGGAGACTGATGCCACTGCAGAGAGAGCACTCATGGAAATCCAGGCATCTGCTGGCTGCAATTCCCTCTGGAGACATAGCCTGCACTTAGATTGCTGGAGGAAATGGACTTTAGCTAGGCTATAGTGGAGCTTATCCAAGCAAAACAGTAGGGAATGGATCATCAGGAGCAGATTAAAGCTGAAAAGGTCAACACCTCACCAGTGGGACCTTCTTGCTCAGCTCCCTGTCTGCCACCATTGTTCCAGTCAAGCCAACCCTAAACATGCACTGGTGCACATCATTTTTACAGGGAGCTCAATTTCTATTCATGTGCAAAAGTGAATTCTGTGGAGCTATATGCAGGTGAAAACAAGAAAATACTCTCATGTAAGTGCCTGCCAAATTTAGCGATTTGGCCTTTGAAAGGGATAATCAGTCCAAAGATAAATATCTGAAAATGATTGCCAGATATTTGATGGAACTAAATTAATTTATTCATTTATTCATTTTTATTAATAGCATGAATTAACTCAGCTGCATGACTTTTTCAAGCTAAGATGATGAGGGCTAAAGTTGTTCCTATAAACATCAGTAAATTATGCAGCTACAGAACAGACACTGGCATTGGTTATATTCATACTATCCATTTTGTTCAAAACAGAGGGCATCAGCCTTCAATACTGGAAAGTTATTTTAGTTTACATACAAGATTTGGCAACTTAATAGTAATATTTACTGAGTCATAGCATCCTATAAAATGCCAGCAGAAATTAAATTAATTAAATAAGCTTGGTTTTGAAGAAATATATTTTTTATTGAATTTAAAACAAATTTAAGTAATTAAACAACTATAAAGGAATCTACCATAGCAAAATATGGATCAATTTTTAAACAGCTGTTGAAAGGAGAAGATAATTGGCTAATTTTAGCTTGTTTTCTTCTTCAGGAAAATTTTCAATTGAACCTAACCAGATAGGTCTTCAACTGAGAATTCACCTAAATCTAGCTGGTCAAAATCTGAAATGTGGTGCTGTTTGGACAGGAGGGACTAAGGATCATGCCTTCTTCCTTTGTATCTGGAATCATCTAAAGGTGAGATTAAATGGGACTCATGGAAAGGAGGGGGTAGGGGATGGGGAACTCCTGAGGGGGGGTTCATTAATATTATATTGAATTGGGGGGGGCAGACTTTTCTTGAAAGGGAAAGGTTAGTACATAGGATCATGGCTTGATCACAGGGATGGGGGTGGGGGGGATATTCTTGATACCCTGGGTGAGCAGAGAGGGCATTCCACAAGACTCCAGAATTTTTCTCCATATGGCAGGAGAGCATGGGGGTATATAATGAAGGTTTGGGTCCTCTTTAAGAAGCCAATCCTGGGAGCATCACCCGTAACCTGGTGATACTTCTAGGGGAAATTTAACTAATCCTTTTGACATTCCTGCTATAACATGGCTCACAAAGTTTACCATGAGTCATGTTTTCTGTTTTCATAGTGCACAGAAACCTCCAAATATGGAACATTCTTTTAAGTTTGGTAGCTATAGATGAGGTGCTGGTTGGAAGAAACCTATCCTGTTTACCATGTTTCAAAAACGTTTATAGATCTGTTGCTGTTGTACTCCTAAGAGACTACTGGGTGGCATTTTATATGCATGAGCAATGTCTTTTACTGTGATGTTAGGGAAATAATGTATATGTTCCCTCAAATATTTAGGCTGCTAAGATTGGGTAATCAAGGTAATGGCAGCTATAAAAGTGGTAACTTTTGCCATTTGGTTCCTCCCCTTTCTAATTAGGGTGAGAAATAGGGACCTCCAAAGATGTGACAGATGGAGTAGCCAGCCTGTGGGTAGATAGTTCCAGGGACCTTTCCTGTTGGAGTGGGACTATGGCACGGTAAATGAGCGGGCAAGGCTTCTTTGATTACTTTTATTTACCGTGCATATGAAATCACAGCATATCTGCTTACTTTCAGCAGTAATCACATAAATATTCACCAATCACCTTTATTTAATGTATTTATTTAAAATTATTTATATACTGTCTAACAATAAAATATTGATCAAAATGGTGTACAATGTTCATAAGCAAACAAAAATGAAAAAAATTAAAAAAAAATACAATCATGAATTATAATAAAAATTAATAGTTATTAAACAAATGTTTTAAAATTATATCTAATATATACAAAAGGTATCGCCAAAAATGCATATAAATGATCACACCGTCCACCTAAAGAACAGAGAAATTATTTAGAAAAACAGGACTGCATCAGCAAGCCTTTGTCAACGTGCTCAGTGTAAACGTGTTGAGCCATCCGGTCTTTTCAATCATTTGCAGCCTGTCAGTATTCAAATCACACTCTCCGGTGCATTTTAAACTCTCTAGCCCGGCGTTGCTGCAAAGGATGATATTGAGACTTCAGTCCTGCTTCTAAGAGATTTCACATTTAGAGTTATTTGACTCCTGAAGAAGCAGCCGGCAGGCTGCGAAACACGGCCGCTGTCGAGTCGGTACCTCAAACACATCTTTTGAGAACAAGCTGTCACATTGTCAAATGTATGAATGGAATGGAATAGAGTGTTTGAGGTTTGAATTTGCTATTATTTCATCCTGCTAGAGCAGTTGCTTGAATCCTATGCACTGGGAAACTGCCTAAAAGAGAGTGACATCCATTGTGGGTTTTGGAGCACATTGGACAATACAAATTAATACAGTTAAACATATGTGAACTCACTCTATAATGGAGTTTAAAATGCACCGGAGAGTGTGATTTGAATACTGACAGGTTGCAAATGATTGAAAAGACCGGATGGCTCAACACGTTTACACTGAGCACGTTGACAAAGGCTTGCTGATGCAGTCCTGTTTTTCTAAATAATTTCTCTGTTCTTTAGGTGGACGGTGTGATCATTTATGTTGCGATCCCCCCTGCTGCTGCGCTGCAGGAGGTCTCTTACCTTCCTCCAGAGGCCGCTCTGAAGCCTGGGCCTCGCCTGCGCATCATCCAGGACTTGCTCCAGGGCCTGAGAGGCCTAGCTGTGCCTGTGGCTTGCATGCCTCAGCGTTTGGACTTCCTGTTGGGCGACGCCCTTCCCTAGGGGCTGGCCCGCAGCTCTCTACCCTAGTTATAGGACCAGTGGTGGGCGGTCCTGGCAAGCTCCTCCCAGGGAGTTGCCTTCTACCTCCAGTATTTAAGGACTTTCTGTTCACTGTGTCTTGGCCTTCGGAGCGGGCTCTACAGTAGTCTGTAACCCTGCCGATCCAGGTCCTCCGTGGCTCCGACTCCTGCTTGTCTTCAGCCTGCCTTGACTCCGGTCCGTGACTCCGACTCCTGCTTGTCTTCAGCCTGCCTTGACTCCGGTCCGTGACTCCGACTCCTGCTTATCTTCAGCCTGCCTTGACTCCGGTCCGTGACTCCCACTCCTGCTTGTCTTCGGCCTGCGGATCAGGTCCTACAGTCGTCTGTATACTTGCTGATCCAGGTCTTCCGTGATCACTTATGCTTTGATGGATCCCTGTCCAGTGTCTCTGCCTAGATGTTTGCTCCTGTGCCTGCCAGCCGTAAGGGCTTCGGATGTGAGTATCCCAGCATCGGAGTTCCTGTTCGCCTGGGTCTTCCCCGCGCCCTCCTTCTCAGCGTGGTCCGCGACCAGCCTTCCTAGGCTGTGTAGGGCGCGTCTGGGACAGGGTGGTCCGCGACTCAGTCCCACGGGCGGGCTGAGTAGGGCGCCCTGATGGACAGTGCAATGTTCCCGTCCAGCCTTGTCTTCAGTGTCTGCTTCAGCCCTTGTCCGGATGTCTACCTGTCTCTGCCTTGACCTGGTTCCTGAGCCTTCTGTCCTGTTGGGCCCTGGAGTGGCCAACAGGAGGGATTCGTCCCACGGGCTCTTGAGCGTCTGCCAGCCGAGGGGGCTTCGGATGTGAGTATCCCAGCATCGGAGTTCCTGCTCGCCTGGGCCTTTCCTGTGTCTCGCTTCAGCCCTTGTCCTGATGTCTCCGTCTTGCTTCAGCCTGCTTCTGCCCCGTCTGATGTCTTCTGTTTAAGGACTCTGTCTGCCCTCACCTCTGTCCGGCCTGCTGCCCATTGCCGTTCCCTGCGGCAGGTCCGAAAGGGCCGGGGACAGTCGGAGGACCGTTCATTAGTCAACTTCCCCGTGTTGGCTACCATGGGCATGCCGGTCCGGCTGAGGGCCGGACTTCCTGCTTCTGTTCCTGCCTGCCTGGCTCACCATGCCTGCTCAGCTCACCTCCCACGGTGTGGCCTTGGGCTCCTCCTGGGGTCCTGCCGTGGCCCAAGGGCTCACCACCCGCCCGAGACGACCGCGCCCGCGCGCGCTCGTAGCACATTTATATGCATTTTTGGCGATACCTTTTGTATATATTAGTTAGTTTCGACAGGGTCGCAAATTTTTGCTCTTTGTGTTGTTGCTGTGTTAAAATTATATCTAACTTTAAACTTTACAAACAAGAGATAAAAAAGAAGATCACTTCCGCATGAATTTGAAGTACAAAATGAAAAATGATGGATGTGTTAAAGTTACAATAGATCTGTATCTGGGATGGCAAATGCTTTTGAGAAAAGATAGGTGTTAAGGAAATGTGCTGAGAAAATGGCAAGTCGGAGTTTAGTAAAATCCTATATTACTTGCATTTGTAAGGATCTGTATAGAAATACTGTTTAATAGTAGATATGGAGGGGACCGTTGGATGGGTCAGTAATTGAGCTGAGAAATAGAATTTCCGGGTTTTTTTTGGATTTAATTTTAAGTGGATATGAGATAGTCACTTGTCTATAATATTTATGTATAAGACTACGTAGATGGTATCAAAAGATGATAGGAGTAGAGCCTCAGTAGAATGACCTTTGCGAAAACCATGTTGAAAGGGATGTAGGATTTTGTGCTCTGAGAGATAATCATTTAGTTGATGTAAAACAGTAGATTCAATGAGTTTTGATAGTGAAGTAAGGGAGACTATAGGTCGGAGGTTGGCAAGATCTGTGGAACCTAGGGCTTTATTTTTTTGTATAGGGAGAATGGATGTTTGCTTTAGGGCATCTGGAAAGATCCCTGACTCTAGTGATTGGTTGATTAGTTTGCAGAGATGGTCATGAAATACTTCTCCCAGGGCCTTAAATAGGGTACCTGAGCAAGGATTTAAAGGAGAATTTGATTTTTTTTTTGTTTGTGGAGAATTTGAAGTACTGAAGCGCTATTAATAGTTGAAAATGTTGACCAATTAGATTCCAGTGCAGAAGATGGGAATTTAGGTGTTGTGAACCTGCCCGCGCTCCTCGCGGGCAGGTCCCCTACCTCCTGCTGCCAGTCGGCGGCGTCCTGCCACGTCTTTTCTTTGTGGCAGGATGCCGCCGACTCCGTCCTCCGCAGCCCAGAGGCCGCGGTTGTCTCCTGCTCTGCATGGCAGGGCTGACGCCGTCAGGAGCTCCTCCTGGGGTCCTCAGATGGCAGAGAGCCATCCTTGCTGCTGCCGGGGTCTTTGACCGGCAGGGAGGTTGTCCCTGCCAGTGCCTGCAGTCAGCCTGCCTTTCCTTGCTCCTTTACATCTGTGAGCAGGGGGACGCCACTGTACATGGTGCTGTTTCCTCTCCTGCTGCCTCTTAGGCACCAGCGCGTGCCTCTTCACTTCATTTAAAGGGCCCGCAGCCGGATATGCCCCGGGTTCCACCTGATGACAACTTCCTGCTTCAGCCCTATTTAAGGGCCTCATGTTCAGTCACTCCTGGCCTTCGGATCAGGTTCCACAGTTGCCTGTGTCTTCTGACTGGTCCAGGTCCTCGGTGGTCTTCTCCTGCTTTGACGGCTTCGTCTTCATGTTCCTGATGTCCTTCATCCAAGTCTTCAGTCGTCTTTTATTTATTTATTTTATTTAAGTTTTTTTTATATACCAACATTCAGGACGATAGTCCCATCATGCTGGTTCACAAGAAACAGGGGTGTAATAATAATAAAACTTTACAATTTGAACAATAGTGCAGAAAAAGCAGTTACATATAACAAGGAAATCAATAACTTGGAGTGAGAAGGAAAATGAAGATCAGATAATTATATATAAGTATAGATAGCATTGAATAAATAACATTTATTAACGTTATTACTAGCGAAACGTGTTGATTGATGGGAGATTAAATAATGTTGGAGTTAGGAAATGCCTGCGTGAACAGCCACGTCTTGAGTTTTTTCTTGAATGTTGAGATGCTGGGTTCCATTCTAAGATCTGGGGGAATGGAGTTCCATAAAGTTGGACCGGCTGTGGAGAATGCCCGATCTCTAAGCGTGATGTGTCTGGTAGTTTTGGCTGGAGGTACTTGAAGTGAACCTTTGTAAGCATCTCTTGTCGGTCTTGTAGAGTGGTCTTTATGTTCTTGATGTCCTTTGTCCAGGTCTCTAGTCGTCTTCAGGTTCCAGATGTCCTTCATCCATGTCTTCAGATGTCTTCATGTTCCTGATGTTCTTCGTTTGTACCTCCTGATGTTCGATGTCCTTCCTGATGCCTTTGCCTCTGCCTCCATGCCTTGGTTCCCTGATGTCCACTTTCCTGGCATGTCGTTGTTGTGGTCTGCAACCAGTCCCATGGGTAGGCTGTGTAGGGCACCTCACAGTACAAAGGCCATCTTCATCTCCACAGTGCAACCCTCCAGAAGACTTCTGCTTCAGTCCTATGTTTTTAATCCTTGAGAATCATGAATTCTGTGCTTGAATCTTGTCCCGGTCTTCGCAGCCTATTGCATGTCACGTCCGTCCATGTCAAGACTCTGTTTGAACCTGAATCGCACTAGTGTGGTCCGCAACCAGTCTCGTGGGTGGACTCTGTAGGGTACACCCCGGTGCAGGCCTCTTCAGTATCTTTGCCATGTTCTGGTAGCAGCTTCCACTATTCCTCCTGGAGTCTGCTTCGAGCCCAGCGTGGTCTGCGACCAGTCCCGCGGGTGGACTGTGTAGGGCGCGCTGCATCACAGTCTCAACCCATCACTTTGATCTTTGCCTTCATCTACAGTGCTTTGATCCTTGCCTTTGTCTACAGTGTCCTCGCCTGAGTCTTCATCTACAGTGTCCTCACTTGAGTCTTCGTCCCAAGTCTTCTGTGTTCTAAGGACTCCGTCTGCCCTCATTCTCTGTCTGGCTTGCCGCCTCTTGCCATACCCAGCAGCAGGTCCGAAAGGGCTTGGAACAGTCGGAGGAATGTTCATTATTCAACATTGCATTGTTGGTCATCCTGGGGCATGCAGGTCTGGTAGAGGGTCAGACCTCCATCTCCTTGTCTTCGCTTCAGCCTTGTCCTGCTCTTCGTTACCCGTGATCGCACCAGCTCACCTCCCGTGGTGGGTCTTGTCGCTCCTCCATGAGTCATGCCGTAGCCCAAGGGCTCACATCACCTGCTTCAGAAACGACCATGCCTTTGGTTTGTAACAGCAGCAGAGGCCGCGCTCATTACAGGATCCGAAGGCCTCCAAGCCCTCGGATCGTAACATCAGGAGCCGGAAGATTAATTAATTCTTCCAATATTTTTTGTATTTTCATTTGAAAGTATTTAGCAATTTGTGTAGAATTAGATACATTTATATTTGAGTTTGAAGTCTGATTAAGAGTGGTTAGAGACTTTATAATGGTAAAGAGTAATGAGGGGTTACCATTTGTGGCGGAAATTTTCTTGGCAAAGTAAGATTTCTTAGCAAAGTAAATGTCTTTTTTATAGATTCGTAATAGACAATGATAAGTATTTTTTGTGTTAGAACTTTTTGTTTTTCGCCAAGCACGTTCATTTTTTCGTAATGATGTTTTTAATAGACGTAGTTTGTCGAGTACCATGGTGCATTCGGCTTTTCTTTTATGACGACTGCCTTAATGGGATCTATGTGATTTAATGTGTTAGTAATTAGAGATGTGCATTCGTTTATCATGAATTAGGCAATTTTTTTGAAATTGACTAATTTATCATGGGTCGTGGGTCCCGAACCCTGAAACGGATTTTCCCTGAACTTTTTTTGGTTTGTACAGGGGGGAGGGGCACATTTTATTTTTTTTAAATAAAAAAACCACCCCAAGCAATAAAATTTACTATAATTCAAATCCCCCCCACCATCCCAATCCCTCCCCAAGACTTACTAACATCCCTGGTGGTCCAGCAGGGTCCCGCGAGCGATTTATCCCTCCATGCTATCGGCCTGCCTCGCATCAAAATGGCGCCGATAGCCTTTTACCTACTATGTCACAGGGGCTACCAGTGCCATTGGTCAGCCCCTGTCATATGGTAGGAGCAATGGATGGCCGGACCCTCCTGTCCCCCACAAGACTTGCCAAAAGACCCTGGTGGTCCAGTGGGGGTCCAGGAGCGATCTCACTGTCGGCTGCCAGTAATCAAAATGGCGCCAATAGCCTTTGTCTCACTATGTCACAGGGGCTACTGGTGCCATTGGTCAGGCCATGTCACATGGTAGGAGTACAAGATGGTGCCGGCCATCTATTGCTCCTACCATGTGGCAGGGGCTGACCAATGGCACCGGTAGCCCCTGTGACATAGCACATCAAAGGCTATTGGCGCCATTTTGATGTGAGGCAGGCCGAACAGCCCAACGGCACGGAGGGAGAAATCACTCGCGGGATCCCGTTGGACCATCAGGGATGTTAGCAAGTCTTGGGGAGGGATCAGGATGTGTGTGTGGGGGGGTTGTATTTAATGTATTATAGTAAATTTTAATGCTTGGGGTGGGGTTTTTTGAGCTTCGTTTTCCCGCGTCGTTTTTTGGGCCCGTTTCATTTTTCCACGCTTTTTTCGTTTTTCCAAAAAACTAATCGAGGAAAAATGAACTTTACCCTGAATCATCTGACTCAAAAAACGACATGGTAGAAAAAAATCGAAGCTCATCTCTATATAGCCTCATTCCAAGTTGACACTGATAAATTTATATTTAGAGCATTTTCTATTGGCATGTTAGAAGTAAAAGCCGAAATAAATGCATCAGGGGACACTTGTTTTCTTTTATGTACTATCTTTGGGAGTTGTTTTGCCGGATATGAACTATTTAATACAAGAGCAAAAGAAATTAAATGATGATCTGACCATGAGATAGGTTGGATCTCAAACTTTGTACTAGGAATAGTAACAGAATGTGGGTTGGAGAAAATTAATGCTAGCGAGTGACCACGGGAATGGGTGGGATCTTTAATGAACTGATTCCATCCTAAACCAGACATGTCATTTAAAAAAGAAACTGCTGTAGTAGAAGATGGCTGTGTATTTATATGCAAATTGAAGTCACCAATAATAATAGATTGAACCAAGTTTATTGATAGAGTAGAAATAATCTCTAAAAAATTAGATAGATTCATTTGAAGGGTGTTTGGAGAACAATAGACTAGAATGATATTCAGTGATTGTATAGAAATGACTAGAATTTCGAATGGAGAATTGGATTTGGATAATAGTAGTTTTTTAACCAGGGAGAGGGATGCTTTTATTATTGCTAACAAACCTCCCCCTCTACGATTAGGCTTGCAAAAACCAGCAATGTGATAGGAGCTGAATTCTCCTGAAGATCTGGACCTGGACTGTTGATTCCAGCTGGGATCTGCCTCTTAACCTTCCCAGCTGGGTCCCAGCTACAGGACTCTTCCTTCCCAGCAGAGTTCTGCTCACAGAGCTTTCTCCATCTGTGGGGATTTAAGGTAGACCAGCCTAGTCCCACAGAGGTTGAAGAGAGATAGTAAGGCCACTCCTTCACATACTCTCCCCCTCAGCTTGAACCCATCGGGGCTAGTGGCTTCACTCACCCCATCCAGGGAAGTGGCTTCACTACCCAGTAGACTCTTTTTGGCCTCCCAACAGCTAAACACTAGGGGTGTGCATTCGGATTGACCGCATTAGTAAAACGCAACTCATATTTTTTTTTTACTTAAAAAATTGATTCGACATAAACGATCGGATTTCCCACATATCGAACATAGATATGTTCGATATGTGGGAAATCGCGATTGTTGAGCCAAAATAAAAATATAAACCCCCTCACCCTCCTTAATCCCCCCCCCCCCCCGACTTACCACAACTCCCTGGTGATGGAGCGAGGAGTGAGGACGCCATTTCTGCAATCCTTGGCGAGAAGCATGTGACGTCGGCGGCACGTCGAGTGACGCCGGCGTCACGTGATTCCCGGCTCGTTCGCGCCGGACGGCTCGTTCGGCCCAAAAAGAACTTTTGGCCAGCTTGGGGGGGCCTCCTGACCCCCCCAAGCTGGCCAAAAGTTCTTTTTGGGCCGAACGAGCCGTCCGGCGCGAACGAGCCGGGAATCACGTGGCGCCGCGTCACTCAGACGCGACGTCACGTGATTCCCGGCAAGTTCGCGCCGGACGGCTCGTTCGGCGCGAACAAGCCGGGAATCACGTGACGCCGACGTCACGTGATTCCCGGCAAGTTCGCGCCGGACGGCTCGTTCGGCCCAAAAAGAACTTTTGGCCAGCTTGAGGGGGTCAGGAGGCCCCCCCAAGCTGGCCAAAAGTTCTTTTTGGGCCGAACGAGCCGTCCGGCGCGAACTTGCCGGGAATCACGTGACGTCGCGTCTGAGTGACGCGGCGCCACGTGATTCCCGGCTCGTTCGCGCCGGACGGCTCGTTCGGCCCAAAAAGAACTTTTGGCCAGCTTGGGGGGGTCAGGAGGCCCCCCCAAGCTGGCCAAAAGTTCTTTTTGGGCCGAACGAGCCGTCCGGCGCGAACTTGCCGGGAATCACGTGACGTCGCGTCTGAGTGACGCGGCGCCACGTGATTCCCGGCTCGTTCGCGCCGGACGGCTCGTTCGGCCCAAAAAGAACTTTTGGCCAGCTTGGGGGGGTCAGGAGGCCCCCCCAAGCTGGCCAAAAGTTCTTTTTGGGCCGAACGAGCCGTCCGGCGCGAACTTGCCGGGAATCACGTGACGTCGCGTCTGAGTGACGCGGCGCCACGTGATTCCCGGCTCGACGTGCCACCGACGTCACATGCTTCTCGCCAAGGATTGCAGAAATGACGTCCTCACTCCTCGCTCGATCACCAGGGAGTTGTGGTAAGTCTGGGGGGGGGATTAAGGAGGGTGAGGGGGTTTAATTTTTTTTTTTGCACATATGTACATATACCCAACTCATTGGATTTTTTTTATGTCCATATTGGCCGCAAGTGGGACCCCCTTTCGGACATAAAAAATATGAACATAAAATTTTGCTCTGCACATCCCTACTAAACACTTTGGGCTATAGAGTCTTGCTGCCCTGTCTCACTAGGATTATCCCAAATATCACCATCATCCAGTGTGCCTCTCACCCAGTGTCCACACCCAGTTTTTACATGAGTCCATATGAAGTTCTGAGTTCCAGTTCTCCTCCAGCAGAATTCTCTGGACTATACTTGGGTGTTTCTGTGATGGTTTCTTTTCCAATCACTGCATAACTCACCCTTCTTCAGTCTTGCACTCTATTCCAACTGTTGCCATTGCTTTTTCTGACTCATTGGTGCCATCTCCACCTGCAGCACCTCCCTCTGGCCACTGTAGATTTGGGAAAACCTACAGTGCCTCCCTCTGAGCTCTCTGTAATGCTTTCTACTGGCTCCACTGTAGCGTCTCTCATTAGCCCTTGTGCAGAGCTTCTCTCAGGCCTCTTTGCCATGCTGCCTTTCATAGGCAATTCCATAGAAAATGAAAAAATCAAAAGATAAAGGGATGATTCATATGAAGAAAATAACTTGTCAATTGTTAAGCATGGGAGTTGATCTATTATGCTTTGTTGTTGTGTGGCATCCAGTGGCATAGAAAATACTATGCAAACCTCCTCTGGAGGAGTCATCTGTGATGGTACATGTAGCACTAACAATGTAGAAAGGTGTGGAATTGAGCTTCTGGAAGTCAATTATGTGATAATAGGAAGAAAGTTAAAATCCAGAACTTCAAGGGTAACATTTTCTGAAATGTTCCCCGTTCCACATGCAGAGTTCCATTGGCAGACAGAGCTCAAGAATCTCAACATGTGAATGAGTTGATGGTGCAGGGAAGAAGGCTTTCAAAGTTTTAGGGACTGGGTTCTATTTTCGGGAAGAGGGAACATATTCTGAAAGGATGGGCTTCACCTTAACCAGGGTGTAGATTGGCTGCTGGCATTAATGTTTAAAAAGGGGAGTGAACAGATTTTAAACTAGATACTGGGGAGAACCAACATTCAAGAAGAAGGGCATGGTTTGGAAGGAGATATTTCAAAGGAACTGGCATAACGAGAAAATTAGAATATTCAGATATGTTATGATCGAGGCAGACATAATCTAGGTAAAATTAAATAAATATCAGACACAGATAAATGATTCCATACTGACCATTTTAATTGTTAGATAGTTTGTGAATACAATTAAAAACATATTTTGGAGGTCATGTGATGTGGTGAGTGTGAGAGTACACTTTTGTGAGAGCTCCGAGTGCCATTCCCACCTAAACATCTTTTTTTGCAACATTCTCCCTCTTGAAATGTCCAAAGAAAGCCTACTACTGGTGAAAAACTCTATCGATAAATATATGATCCAAAATACACCTCAATTGATGGTGACATGCCTGAGTAAACTAAAGGAGAAGGAAAAGATGAAGGCATTTGATGACAATATGGTGGATCGAGTGGAAAAAGAATGTAAAGAACTACTGGAGAGTTTGATAGCCGAACTTACTATGGCAGTAGTCACTGCTCTGGATAACTGCTTCAATAAAATTGATGCTACCTTGGAAGAGGAACAAGCTTCCTTGCCTGATGTGGACAAAACAGTGTCTGAGGCAGAATCCCTAATCTCCATACTGGAAGATGGCAATTATGAGATGGCTACCCAATTACAGGAAGTCAAACTTCTTATTGCGCAGCAGGCAGAAAAACTCGACAATCTTAAGAACCATTTGAGGTGCAACAACCTGCACTTTGTAGTCTTTCCGGGGTCTATCCCTGAGATTGAGTTGGCCAAGACCCTGTGGAACTGGCTGTCTGAAGCAATTAAGATATGGTCTCTACAGGGGCAGTTGGTAATTGAACGTGCTCACCGCAAAGGCCCAAAATTGCAACAACAGAACAGGTCTCAGGTAGTAATCACCAGTTTTTTAAAAATTTTGCCCACACTTTTTCATATTTTGCAGGCTTTTCAAAAGTGGAGAGAGCTTACCTACCAGAATGGAAACATTTTAAGAATTCAAGACTTCTCCGCAGAGGTGGTTAATAAACAAGGCCTTCTCACCCATCTTCTCTGAACTGGCAAGAAAGAATATTCATTTTTCACTATTGTATCCTGCCCAGTTGAAAGTTTGGATAAATGGCCAATCCATTCCAGCTAACATGCCTACTGAAGCAAAATGGCTTTTGAGTGATCACCTTGAAGAAACAGTCACAGAAGGGTGAAAATGGGGACAGTTTGCTTTGGATACCTAGAGTATGTTTCTCTTTTGGATACCAGGACTAGGTGTAGAGTTTCATAATTTTTGTGAAAGAGTTACTCATTTTTGTATTAACACTCTATCATTGACTCTCTATAGTGACTTTCTATCATTGTTCATGGTCCTGTGTTCAGATAAAGAGGTTTTTGGAAACAATATTTCATTCATTGGTAATCATGTTTAATAGACCAATTTATATAACTCCTGAGCTTGCTTTACTGAATTATAGTCCTTCAAGTCAATTTTGGGGGTCTAAAGTATATCAATTTCTTATTAAAACCTGTTGCATTGCAAAATGGTGCACAACTTGTCATTGGCTGGACACTTCTCCTTCTATTTTCGGAATGTGGAATTTGAAAATGATGGACCTTTTCATTATGGAATATAATCTACAATGTTTCGAGCATAAGAAACCTGGGGCACAATTTTGGCTCTTGGCAAATATCAGAAGCATCTAGCCCTTACAGGATTCCTCAGCTACCTCAGATCCTTTGATGTACTAATGGTGGGACCAGTCACTCTCAGTTGTAGGGGCTGATTTAATTACCTTGATTATGGGACTGTTCTGTGTGAAGCTACACTGCATTTTATATAATATTTGTTTGTCATTTGGGGGAAGGGGATGGGGGAGGGTTGAAAACTTGAAATGAAAAAGTGTTCTTGTTAAGATTTATTTTTATTATGTCTGCCAAATTTCTACACCCCCCCCAAAAAAACAACAAAAAAAAAACAACAGCATATTTTGGGGATCTTCAGGGGAGAGCTGCCTGCTGACCTGCAGATTTGCCGCCGGAGCCCCAAACTGCCTGAAGGGGATTTAAGGAGATTTTTCCTCCACTGCCTGATGGTTTCTGCCACTTTTTGTCCTGGGAGCCCTTATGTCATCAACTCTGGATGCCAGAAGGGGCATACTTATTTCAATGTCTAGTGGCACAAAGGCTGGGACTTCAGGGGAGAGTTGCCTGCCGACCTGCAGATTTGCCGCCAGAGCCCCGAACTGCCTAAAGAGGGTTTTTCCTCTGCTGCTTATTGTTTCCTGTCCCTGGTCATCCTGGGAGCCCTGACATCATCAACACTTGATGCCAGGAGGCATCTACTTAATTCGATCTCTAGTGGCGCAAAGGCTGGGACTTCAGGGGAGAGATGCCTGCTGACCTGAAGATTTTCTGCCAAATCCCTGAACAGCAGGAAGGGTGTTTTTATTCACTGCCTGGTAGTTCCTGTCCTGGTCATCCCAGGAGACATGACATCATTGACCTGGGACACTGGGAGAGGCCTTCATAATTCGATCTCCAGCAGTGGGCAGCTGCTGCGGGTGCATCACCAAAGGGGTGTGCGTCTTTGCTGAAGTCCTACCAGTTGTTTGCTATACCATCAGAAGATCTTTGCAAGTAAGTCTCTTCTCTGGCATATTTCATGTTTTTTGCTTTCCCTCCTCTGGTCTCATGGGAAAGAAGAGAAAAAAAACTGTATGTTTTTTCCCCACCAAATCCAGCAGTTGTCTCTTCAATGTCTCAGTTGACTATTGATGGGTTCATGCAACCTTTGAGCTCTAGTGTTTTCTGCCATTTACTCTGGGTATTCCATCTCCCTCAGCCCCAACTCCTGCTTACCACCTGAATTGGACTCTGTGTTGTTAGCTGGTTCTCAGGAGATCCTGGTTCACCCTCAGAGTGACGTGAAGGCTTCTCCTGTGGAGGGAACCTGTACTGATGATCGCCTCTCAGTTATCTGCCATTTATTGTAAACCAATATGATATGATTGGGATCATGAATGTCGGTATAAAAAAGCTCTAAATAAAATAAATAAAAATAAAATAATCTCAAATGATCCTCTGAGGACTTTAGCTTCTAGATGTTTACCATCATTAAACCTATCTGAGAGACCTGCACAGATTACCTTTGAGACACTTTGGACTGCTATTAAAGGACTGTAATATTCTTTAGGATCCAAATTTGAAAATGTTGCTGCAGTTGTTGGTCAAATTCTAACTCAGGTTTCAAGGCTAGATTTAGTTATAAAAGGGAATACAGAACTTATCTCTCAAGTGGAGAAGCAGTGTGAGTCACTGGGTAAATGTGAAGCAGCCTTGATTAAGGGTCAGCAATTCACTCAATGTAGACTAGAAGCTTTAGAAAATAATTACAGGAAATTAAATTTAAGAATATTTAATTTTCCTAAGTGAGTTTTTATCTCTTCTATTGAATTATTGAGGGAATTCTAAACTGAGGTTCTTAAAGTGCCTTGGGATTCAATTCCTCCTGTTACTAAGGCTTTCTAGACAGCTTCTAGACAGGCTGCTTCCTTATCCAGTAGTCCTCCTATTCAACTTAATGTCTTAGACAACTTAACAGTGATACTTCAAGATTCTCAAATTGAAATTCAAGGTACTCCTACTTTACTTGTAGTATATGCTTTACAGCATGATAGAATTTGGATGATGAAAATATTTTTTGTGCCTCTAACAAAAGTTTTGGGGGCCAGCCCCTAGCTTTATTTCCTGGTGTTGCTAAAATGACGCAGCTAAGATGGAAGACATATTTGCTCAAAAAAGAAAGAGAGAGAGAGAGAATCTAACAATAAGGCCCTCATAGTAGTTAGGTATTAATACCTTTATATGAGACCCACCTAGTTACTGGAGGTGCAGTTTAGTTGGAGTGTAGGGTTTATGGGGCCACTTTGACATTCAGAAAGAGACTTACGGACAGAAAAGTACATTCTTGTGAATATTTGATATCCTTTGGAGTGAGGAAACCCACACAAAGATGAGATTTATACAATGTTCTCTCAACCTAGCTTGATGGACTCTCTACCTGGGTAACATCCAGTAGTCCTCCTATTCAACTTAATGTCTTAGACAACTTAACAGTGGTACTTCAAGGTTCTCAAATTGAAATTCAAGGTATTCCTACTTTACTTGTAGTATATGCTGTACAGCATGATAGAATTTGGATGTGTTATCTAATTTATTAGCTTTTCTAATTTCTGTTAGCATTTCATTGCCTGTTTGTATGGCATGAAAAAAAGTTGTAGATATAATACAGATCTCAGAGACCTGGTGGAAGGAGGTTAACAATGGAACACTGCGATATCAGGGAACAAATTATATCAAAATGATAGGGCAGCTCAAAGTGGTGAAGGGATCTTGTTAAATGTTAAGGATGGGATAGATTCAAACAGTTTAGAAGTCCTCCAGGAAGGAAAATGCAATGTGGAATCTCAATGGACAGAAATTCCATGTGTGATGGAGAAGTGTCTAGCAGTGGATTATACTCTAGGATGAAGAGACAGACAATGAAATGCTAACAGAAAGTAGAAAAGCTAACAAATTGGATAACACAATAACAAAGGAAGATTTCAATTACCCCAATATTGTTTGGTGTGAAGTTTCAAGATGCCATAAATAACTGATTACTTTTATCTAATTCTCACTGCCATTCAAGATCAAGTGCAGGAGCTAATAGTGGTGGGACTGATTGACAATAATGATCATATTATAATCAATATTTGTATAATCATTGAAGGAAGAACATTAAGGAAAACTATTACAGTAGCATTTAACTTTAAAAAAGGTAGATTATGATGAAATGAGGAATTTAATTTGGAAAAACCTAAAAGTTTGCAAAAGTTAAAAGTTTGTATACAGAATGGACATTGATTAAAATCATTACCTTGGAAGCCCAAACTAACCCCTAGATTTATCAAAATGCTATAATGCCAGACACTACATAATGCTTTGCATAGGTACTATCACATCTTGCAATACTTCTGTTTCATAGCTTACAAAGTGTGGTAGTGGGGGGGGGGAGGGAGAGAGAGAGAAAGAATTTATAAGGCCTTCAAAGTAGTCAATTATTTATATCTCTATAGGAGGGCCAGCTAATAGCTCAAAATGAGGTGTTGGTGGTATTTTAGGGTTTAGGGGACAGTTTCACATGCAGAGTGAGATGTACAAACAGCGCAGTACATCTCAGTGAAAATTTGGCATTATTTGGAGTGAGAAAAGTCTCACAAAGATGATATTTCTACAAGGTTCTTTTGCCCTAGCTTGATGGACGCTATAACAGGGTACTATCAAGCTAGGGCGAGAGAACATAGTAGAAATCTCAACTTTGTGAGACTTTCTTTACTCTAAATGACCTTAAATCTTCACCGAGGTGTATTGTATTGTACTGTTCATACTTCTCACTCTGAATGTGAGAACTGACCCCTAAACCCTAAACTACCACCTCACTTTGAGCTATTAGCAGGCTCTCCTATAGTGATATAAATAGTTGAATACTGTGCAGTTCTCCCCAAAAGCACTCTCTCTTTTTCTCTCAAAATGCAATCATTAACACAAGTTGCATTACAGCCATTTCAGTCATATTGCACAGCTTAATGCCAGGAAAAAAGGTGTAGTTAAAAAATGTGTGATATTGGCCCTCATTTTAATTGATCCTGCCCAAACTCCACCCCAATCCTGTCCCTTCAAAAAATGTGCTTTTGTGCTGTGCAGTAATACAATTATCACATGTGTTATGGCATTAACGTGTATGTTAATGCCATAACACATGTTGATGAATGACCCCACAAATGTATTCCATACATTAAAAATGCTAGAAAAAAAATAAGATTCTGCCAGCATGATTAAATGGTGAGGTGAAAGAGGTTAGTAAATCCACAAATACATCTTTCAAAAAATGAAGGTTGGACCATATGAAGACATTTAGAAAAAGCATAAATACTAGCGATTTGAATCGGAACTGGTATCGGTTCGGATTCCGGTTACGATTCACATCGTGAAATTTTTATCTTGCAGTCCGATGGGTTTATTTATTGGCTGTGCCCCAGCTGATAACCAAAAAATACAGCCGACTCTTTAAAATGAGTTTGTTAGTATCCCCCCACCCTCCAGACCCCCCCCCAAATTTTTAAATACCTGGTGGTCCAGCGGGGGTCCCGGGTGCATTCTCCCATGCTCGGGCCGTCGGCTGCCAGTAAACAAAATGGTGCCAATGGCCTTTTGCCCTTAGCATGTGACAGTGTATCTGTGCCATTGGCCGGTCCCTGTCACAGGGACCGGCCAATGGCACAGATGTCAGGGTGTCAGGAGGCCCCCCCAAGCTGGCCAAAAGTTCCTTTTGGGCCGAACGAGGATCCCGGAAGCGACCCCGCGGGGAATCACGTGACGTCGGCGCCATGTCGCAGTGACGCGGCGTCACGTGATTCCCCGCGAGTTCCCTCCGGCACCCTCTTTCGGCCCAAAAGGAACTTTTGGCCAGCTTGGGGGTGTCAGGAGGCCCCCCCCCAGCTGGCCAAAAGTTCCTTTTGGGCCGAACGAGTGTTCCGGCGCGAACCCGCGGGGAATCACGTGACGCCGCGTCACTCCGACGTGATGCCGACGTCACGTGATCCTTGCAAAGTTGGTCAGAAATGGCGTCCTGACCCCGCTGGACCACCAGGGAGTTGTGGTAAGTCTTGGGGGGGGGGGGGATTAAGGAGGGTGAGGGGTTTAAATTTTTATTTGCACATATGGACATATACTCAACTCATTGAATTCTGTTTATGTCCATATTGACCGCAAATGGGACCCCCTTTGGACATATGGACATATGAACTTAAACTTTTGCTCTGCACATCCCTAACAGGCACCATATTTAAAATGGCACGGGCCATCCAGTGCACCTACCATGTGACAGAGGCTGACCAATGGCACCGATAGCCCCTGTCACATGGTAAGAGTAAAGGGCCATCTGCACCATTTTGATTAGTGGCAGCCGACAGCTCGAGCATGGGAGAATGCTCCCGGGACCCCCGCTGGACCACCAGGTATTTAAAAATTGTTTTGGGGGGTCCGGAGGGTGGGGGGATACTAACAAACTCATCTTAAAGGGTCAGGTTGTGTTTTTAGGTTGTGTCCTTTCTTCCCGCCCCCCCCCCCCCCCCCATAACGATAAGAAAACCCACTAAATTAATCGTGGGGTTTCCTATCGCTATCGGGGACCCCCCGATATCTGACGATATTGAAAATATCGGACAATATTTTCAATCGTCAGATAAACGATTCACATCCCTAATAAATACTGCCAAGTTAGATGTAAAGTATTAATAAGTCAGGGCAAAATAGAATTTGAAAATAAACTTACTGGGGAGGCAAAACTTCTCAAAAAAACTATTTTATGTATATTTTAAGTAAGACCACTAGATTACTAAGGAGTAAAAGAAGGGTTCAGGAAAGACAAACATATAGCAGAAAAACTAAATTAACTTTTTACTGAGGAGGGTATTGGGGAAAAATAAGACCACTAAAGGAATATCCAGATGTGGAGCCACTGAGAGAATATTATACAATAGTCTGGCATTTTCTATTTTCATTTGGTTGGGCTTAAAACCACTTTAATCCCAATAAAAGAAATCCTCAAGTACTGTCGATAACTATAAAGCAAGAATTTTGCAGTCCACAATAAGCAAGGAAATAAAATGATTATTTTGGACTAAAGTGGGGTCCCTACTCGATTTCTCCAATACAATAATATTGGCTTCAAGAAAAGAACTGTCTACTCTTGTCTGTTGACAAAACACCATTGAATAGGGTACTCAAATGGGGCAATAATTTAGCAGAAAAAAAACTGATAGAAATCTGATGGGTTATTTTTCATGTTGTTTTTTGCTTGAGTTTTAATGATTCATTGTTTGTTTGTTTTTTTGTTTTTCCCTAGTTTCATGGTCAGTGTGCATTAAGATCTAAATGGACTTAGTGTGCACTAAACCCAGGTTAGTGTGCTCTAAGATGGTAACTTTCAAAGTAGCGCACAAGAGCACATCTGTGCCTATTTCTGCTATGCTTATCTGCTATGCTCAATGTGTTTATCCTTTGGGATATCTTGCCCTGTTCTTATGTTTGACATGACAGTTCTCAGATTGTTAATTGTTGTTTTCTCTTCAATGTCTTCAATTAGTTTTATGTAACATGTTGTTATAATCTGTAAACCGGAGTGAAGGCTACTCTGCTCTACCTCGGTATATAAAAAAAAATGCTAAATAAATAAATATTTCTCGGCCCTCACTCATGGACGCAGCTATTTTATGACATACATGCATATATGAGCGCAAGTTATAAAATAGCTTGGCCACACGCACATGTATGCTCAATTTTAAGTGGGCGCGCCTGTGCGCACAAATCCCGCTTCTACCATGTAAGTGGGGGCATTTTAAAAGGGACATGCATTGACGCCATGGCCACTAAAACCAGTTTGTTCCAAGTTCACCCAGTTAAGGGATAAGACTTGCAAAACACCCTAGTTTAATAGCCTTCCATCCCCCCCATTAGCCCCAACTTTGAAACCCTGCTGATCTGCCTAGATTTTTTTGTTTTTTACACATCATCCAAAGTGCAAGTAAAGTAACGCATGCCAGTGCACATAAGTATTTACGCACCAAGACCACGCCCATTCCCCACCCCCTTTATAAAATGTTTCATTTGTGTGTGCAGTAGGAGATATGTGCATATCCGGGCAGCTTTTTAAATCCTCTATGCACATGCCAACCCCACATATTCACACATCCCCTGATTAATGCGCACATTGGGCTTTCAAAATTCACCTGTAGGTCCAATTAGTGGCACTAATTGAACTTACTTAGTGTGAACTAACATAAAACTAAAACAAAAAAAAACCTAATATTTATGTGTGTGTTCTTTTGTTTCATGGTTCCAACAAAATGAAATGAATGCACATTCCTAGTAGAAACAGTAAGGGGTAGATTTTAAGAGAAGCGCACATGGGGTACATTTGTGTGTGCTACTCGGCGTGCACAAATATGCACCTGATTTTATAACATGCGTGCGCCGAGCCCTAGGGGAGGCCCGATAGCTTTCCCCTTTCTTTCCAAGGCCGCTCCAAAATCGGAGCAACCTCGGAGGGAACTTTTCTTCCGATCCACCCCACTTCCCCTATCTAACCACCCCCCAGCCCTACCTAAATCCCCCCCCCCCACCTTGTTTACCTTTCTACGCTTGCCTCTGTCAGGCGTATCTTGCGTGCACCGGCCAGCTGCCGGCGCGGCAACCCCAGACACAGCAGCTGTGCTGAAGGCCTTGGCCCTGCCCCCAGACTGCCCCCTCCTGGCTGCTAAAACCTTTCAGCAGATGCGGCTTAGTCTCCTGATAAAGTGATCTGATCTGCACATGGTAAAGCTGCATGAGTGGTAACAATTTTTTGGAATTATCATCCCTTGAAGATGCAAAACTGAATTCCAAAAACGTTATTTCTGGTTGTGGTATAGCTGTTACTGTACCACTGATTGAAGGTCATGCAAGTTCTCTAGAGGTAGAAGGACTAGGGGGCACTCCATGAAGTTAGCATGTAGCACATTTAAATAATTGGAGAAAATTATTTTTCACTCAACACACAATTAAACTCTGGAATTTATTGCCAGGGGATGTGGTTAGTGCAGTTAGTGCAGCTGGGTTTAAAAAAGGTTTGGCTAAGTTCTTGGAGGAGAAGTCTAATACATGCTATTAATCAAGTTGACTAACAAACTAGCCACTGCTATTACTAGTGTTATGACTTGTAGGTATGTGGGCCCTGGGCAGAGGTGAGAGATGGTACCACCCACAGGGAGGAGCCCTGTGAGCCTCACCATCGGGAGGCGCAGTCTCAGAGGATATCAGACACAGGTGTGGAATAGTCTTTATTAGAGAGGTAGAAAGGCACAGCCCGTGGAGCGGGGGGTGCAGGAGATAGTAACAAGGTTTGTGCAGAGGGGTATACCTAGAGGGAATACCTCGGATGTGGAGATCCGGTAATGGTCCGAGGGAGCGGGGTACACCGAAGAAGTTACTCCGTAGGGATGATGTGGTAGTGGCCTGCAGCGCAGGGTACACCGAGGTGGGTCCTCACTTAGAGATGGCACAGCAGTGGCCCGAAGCACAGGGAATACCGGAGAGGATCCCACAATAAAGCTGGTACAGTAGTGGTCCGTGGAGTTAAGGTACTCACAGAGTGGTAGTTCCAGGAGAGGTACCAGGGAACGAGAACATACAGCAGTCCAAGGCAGAAGGCCCTCCGAGGAGTGGATAGCCAGAGACGAGGAAGGGTCCCCGATGAGCGGGTACCCTGAGCATCTCACGCCGGAGTAGGAGCTGGAACAGGAAGCCTGTAAGAGTGAAGCAGATTCAGCAATGAGGAAACTCCTTGCTAACACGTCAATAGGCAGGGCCAGCCATCTTAATTATTGCAGAGTGAAGACGTCATCCGGAGGGAACGCCCCCGAGGTTCCCGCAATGACGCGCTTAAGACTAACCAGTGCTTGCGCGCATGTACCTAAGTGATCCCGAAGGCAAGATGGCAGTCGGCAGCACCCACGCTGTCCCGGGAACACCAGGAGGGTCGGCGGTAGCTGGCGGAGGCCGCCATTTTCCCCAGTGGTGTCAAAGCAGTAAAGAAAGAGGTGAGCATTAGTGGTCACAGCCATCTGTGACTGACGGGCATAACAGTACCCCCCTTCTTAGGGCCCCTCCCTGGGGGTTTTGGTTTCCTAGGATGAGAAGTGTGGAATTGTTGGATCAGTTCCTTGTCGAGGATGTTGGTTGCGGCTCCCAACTATTCACTTCGGGACCAAATCCTTTGCATGGGATGAGGTATTCCCAATGCCATCCACATTTCCTTTCGTCCAAGATATCTTCCATCTGATAGGTGATATCCTCTTCAGCCGTTAGAGGTTGGGGTTCAGGTGGTTTCCTTGAGAACTCAGATAGGATGAGCGGCTTTAAAAGAGAGATATGGAAGGCGTTGTGGACCTTAAGTGAATTGGGTAACTGTAGGCTGTAACTGGACCCAGGTGGTGAAGTACTGAAAAAGGCCTGATGTATCTGGGCACAAAGCGAGCTGAAGGATGTTTTAGGCAGATGAAGTTGGTACTGACCCACACTTTGTCTCTGGGGTTCAACTGAGGAGCTTCCCGATAATGGGCATCATAGAACTTCTTAGCCTTTTGACCAGCTTGTTGGAGAAGTTGTTTGGTGTGCTCCCAGATTTGGTGTAGTTCTTGCACCGAAGCCTGTGCTGTGGGAGATGACACCAACAGAGGCACTGGAAGTGGAGGCAGAGATTGGCGTCCGTAGACAATTTGGAAGGGCGAAGATCCAGTAGAAGAAAACTGGTGGAAGTTTAAAGCAAACTCGGCCCAGGGGAACAAATCGGACCAGTCACTCTGCCTAGAGTTTATGTATGCCTAGATAAACTGTTTTAAAGTATGGTTCATCCTCTCTAAAAAAGGAGTACTGCAGGGGAGGACCCGGAAGGGATGTGGTAGTGGTCAGGCAAGGCATAGGAGTGACCTCTAAGCACTTTCCATGGCAAGGCTTGCCCCATTGGGACAGTTGTAAAGTGCTCCAATCTAATTGTGGTGTGTGTATTTTTAACCATGGCAGTCCAAGCACCACAGGATGTATAGCCTTGTCTAAGATCAAAAAGGAAATGGTTTCCATGTGCAGTGACCTGGTGCGAAGTTGGATTGGCGTGGTGGAGTAGGTAACTTCACCTGATAATGGCTCACCATGAATTGAAGACAATAGCAAAGGTGTCGGTGTCCGGATGGTGGGGATTCGTAGGTGTTCCATGAGTTGTCTGAGTATAAAGTTCCCACCGGCCCTGGAGTCCACAAGAGCTAGGGTGTGAAATTCTAGGGCATCCAAGTTAATGGAGACAAGTAGTGTTAGCGGAGGAGATGGCTTGGTCAGGCCTAGGAGGAGTCCTCCGGTGGATCATAGGCCTGGGAGTTTCCCAGACAGAGTGGACAGGAGGGTACCATATGGCCTGGCTGGCCACAATATATTCAAAGACCTGATCTTTGATGATGACATTCCTTAGCAGATAGATGACTGCAACCCATTTGTATTGGTTCCTTCTCCTCAATAGTGGGTGTAGGAGCAGTCTGAGTGGTAGATGTTGGACGAATGCGTGGAGCACCCAATGACATCCTCTTGGATCCTCTAGCCTCGTGCGACCGGTCACGCAGACGATGATCAATGCAACCGGCCAGGTTGATAAGGGAGTCCAAGGCCTCAGGAAGTTCTAGTGCTACTAATTCATCTTTGATGCGTGAACTTAGACCTTCCAGGAATATAGCACGCAGGCAGCCCAGATCCCAGCGTAATTCTGAGGAAAGAGTCCTAAACTCAATGACATATTCGGTCAGTGACCTGGCACCTTGTTGCAGATGCAGGAGTGCAGATCCAGCAACAGTCTTGTGACCGGGGTCGTCAAATACGGAGCGAAATAGGGCAAGGAAGCCTGTCAAGTCATTAAGAATTGGATCGATTCACTCCCAAAGGGGTGACGCCCAGGCCAAGGTTTTTCCATCCAGGAGGGATAAGATGTATGTAGTTTTGAACACTATGTCAGGAAAATATGCAGGTTGCAAAGAAAAGTGCATGCTGCACTGGTTCAAAATGCCCCTACATAACAAGGGGTCACCTGTGAAGCGAGGAGGTGCCGACAAGGGCACAGGAGGCCAAAATGGCGATGCATGTGAAGCAGAACTTGGCTTGGCAGGCGTCGAGGCAGAGTCCAGCCGAGTGCTTAATTGATTGATGGCGTTAGCCAAAGTCTCTAATACTTTTTGCTGCTCTGAAATTCGCTGAGAGATAACACCCACAGGGAGGAGCCCTGTGAGCCTCACCATCGGGAGGCGCGGTCTCAGCAAACGTCAGACACAGCTGTGGAATAGAGTCTTTATTAGAGAGGTAGAAAGGCACAGCCCGCGGAGTAGGGGGTGTAGGAGAAAGTAACAAAGTCTGTGCAGAGGGATATACCCAGAGGGAATACCTCAGACATGGAGATACGGTAACGGTCTGCAGAGTGGAGTACAGCGAAGAAGTTACTCCATAGGGATGATGCGGTAGTGGCCTGCGCGCAGGGTACACCGAAGGATTCCACACTCCGAGATGGTATGGTAGTGGTCCGAGGTACGGGGTACACCGGTGAGGGTCCTATAGCGATGATGTGGTAGTGGCCTGCAGCGCAGGGTACACTGAGGTGGGATCTCAAGTAGAGATGGCATGGTAGTGGCCCGAGGTACGGGGTATAGCGGAGAGGATCCCACAATGGTACAGTAGTGGTTCATGGAGGTAAGGTACTCACAGAATGGTAGTTCCAGGGAGGTCCTGGGGAACAGACATCAGTCCAAGGCAGAAGGCCCTCCAAGGAGTGGATAACCAGAGATGAGGAAGGGTCCCCGAGGAGTGGGTACCATGAGCGTCTCACGCCGAAGAGTAGGAACTGGAACAGGAAGTCCATAAGAGTGAAGCAGATTCAGCAATGAGGAAACTCCTTGCTAACACGTCAATAGGCAGGGCCAGCCAGCTTAAGTATTGCAGAGTGAAGATGTCATCTGGAGGGGATGCCCCCCGGGTTCCCACCATGATGCGCTGAAGAGTGGTCCATGCTCGAGCGCGCGCATCTAATTGATCCTGAAGACAAAATGGCGGGAGGCAGCGCCCACGCTCTCTGCGACTGACGGGCGTAACAGCTAGCATCAATAGTGTGGGATATACATAGCTTTTGGGTACTTGCCAGGTACTTGTAGCCTGGATTGGCTACTGTTGGAAACAGGATGCTGGGCTTGATGGACCCTTGGTTTGACCCAGTATGGCAATTTCTTATGTTCTTTTGTAACTCTTGATTCGATCTGGAAGAAATCTTACAAAATCCTTTAAATACATTAGTTTAGAAGTTATGGTGCCCAACCCACATATACTTCTACATACGCACACATACACCCCCACATTTTTTTGCACATACATATATCCACATGGCCATAGCTGCTCACACACACATGCACACAAACATATATCCACCCAACTCCCCATATAACCCCAGTCATCTGCCACTTACATACACACCTCTAAATACCTCCATCCACTTGTTTCTGACTCTTCAGATACACCCATACAAGGATTCTCACTCTTAGAACCACACACCCACAATACACGCAACATAAACACCCACACACCCCACCTATTCTTAGTCACAATCACAAATTCATATCCAGCTGCACATAATTCTACTCAGCACCACATGCCCCATCCTCACTACCATAAACATTTACATGCCCTATTCCCTTCAAACACATGTTCATTCCAAACTACCAACACCCACACATACTTCTACAAATCTATGTTGAAAAGCATTTCCAAACCTTGCAACCTCTTGCTGCCCACTATCACCCCACCCCTTTTTTTTGTGACTCATTATTCTGTTACAAATATAGAAGAATGATGAATCTAGGGGTTAATGAGTGTCCCCTAGCCTTTGTATTTTTGGAAAGAATAAATAACCAATTTATATTTACCTATTCCATTTCACTCATGAATATAAAGACCTCTATCATATCCCCTCTCAGCCATCTCTTCTGCAAGCTGAACAGCCCTAACATCTTTAGCCGTCACTCATAGGGGAACCATTCCATCCCCTTTACCATTTTAGTTGCTCTTCTATGTACCTTTTCCAATGCAACTATATCTTTTTTCAGTTGTGACAACCAAAACTGCACACAGTATTCTAGGTAGGGCCAACCCATTGATCATCATGACATTCACCATTTTATTCTCCATTAGAGTGACAGGCGCAAGGTCCAAGGATCAGACCTAAGCCTGTCATGTGATAGGAACAAGGTCAGGTTAGTGCTATTATGAAAAATGGAACTGACTGACAGGCCAATTCAGTAAAGTCCGCGGGAGAGCGGGCGCGCGGCCGCGGGCACGCAATTCAGTATTTAAATTAGGTGGTGCGGTAGAAACAGGCAAAAGGAGGCGCTAGGGACACTAGCGCGTCCGTAGTGCCTCCTTTTAGCCCAGAGCGGCGGCTGTCAGCGGGTTTGACAGTCGACGCTCAATTTTTCCGGCGTTGGTTCTCGAGCCGGTTGACAGCCAAGGGCTTGAAAACCGAACGCCGGCAAAATTGAGCGTCTGGTTTTCGGCCCGACAGCCGCCGGCCCATTTAATTTTTTTTAATTTTTTTTTTAACTTTTTTTACTCTTCGGGACCTCCGACTTAATATCGCCATAATATTAAGTCAGAGGGTGCACAGAAAAGCAGTTTTTACTGCTTTTCTGTGCACTTTCCCGGTGCCGGCAGAAACTAGCGCCTACCTTTGGGTAGGCGCTAATTTCTTAAAGTAAAATGTGCGGCTTGGCTGCACATTTTACTTACTGTATCACGTGGGCATATCTAATAGGGTCATCAACATGCATTTGCATGTTGAGGGCGTTATTAAGTGCCGCAGGTTGGATGCGCGTTTTCCTCCCCTTACTGAATAAGGGGTAAGGGGAAATGCGCGTCCAAGGGCAGGTTAACAGTGTGCTCCGTAGGAGCGCACTGTACTGTATCAGCCTGTATGTTTGGGACTAGGAAAACACACAGGCTCCCAGCTGGCTATTGAAGACACCTTTTCAAGGAATGGGGGATTAGGGGATAGGGGTGGAGATCAATCTGCTCCTTCCAGACCACCAGGTTGTTATTTTGGGGGGATGGGGGGTGATGGACAGTGGACACAGGACACCAGGGATTTTATAATAAATAGAATTGGGTGTAGTGATGGGCTGGGGATGGGAGGTTATCCTATGTTAAAGGGCCTTTTTGGCTTTGAAGGGGAACAGGGGAAGGAAAAGTGCTGTCACTGCACATGTGGCATAAGGTTTTTTTCATGTTGGGTAGGGGCCAGTTCCACCTGGGTAGGCAGTGGGGGTGCAGGAGGAAGTCACCATCGACCAACAGGGTGATGCTCTTCTGCCTTTAGGAAGTGTATCAGGAATCTTGGCCCTTTAATTTTCCCACATGAGCATTGGAGACCCTTATTAGTGGCCTATTGCTCCCTCATGAAAATGAATATACCTCCTCCAAATGCGATAACATGGGATTGCTGATGCATAAGCTACTTTGCATGCATTAAGCAATTTTATGCATGCAAAGCAGCTTACTTCCAAAGGGAGAGGAAATCTTCTGCTATATCATGCAATAATGCCAAAATATGCCAATATTGCATGATAAACAGCATTTAACGTGTGTTATATGCTGTCTACCTCATGATATCACCATATCACGGCTTACTGAATCCATCTATTAGTCAGATAATCAGCTCCATCCTAGAATGCCCTGGTCTCACCCCCAAGCTAGTTGGATACATTTTTAGTGCAATAACACATTATCTGCTATCTCAGGCCAGTCAGTACGGCAGGATTTTAAAATCCCACCAGTTATCTGATCAAGCCTCATAATATTACTTAAATAATGTTAATTGTTATAAAAGGGAACCACAGTGACAGAACAGAATTTATGAAAGGCTTTTCCAACAGCTTTGCACTTGAGAAGATTATATAAAAATGAATCATTAAGGAACAGATATTTTAAAGAATGAAAATATGTTTTATATAGAAAGGATACATAATAGGATCTATAATCTTAATTTACACTTATTATTTCACTGTGCGGTTTTTTTTAACAGCCTGTAGTCACATTCAAAGGACTTAACCATCTGGAAATAAGCTCATAAATAAACAAAACTGAATTTATATCCTTTACTTTGTCCTACAGAAGGAAAGTTTTAGAATCTTTTCATTCAGCTGTGATTAGAATTTCTGCTAATAGCAGTAACAACAGCTATTTGCAGAACAAAATAAATCTCTTTCATGATCTTTTCAATTCAATTAAGTCTTTTATTTATTCCACTAGACAATATGTATGCAGACCTAAATGCAATTTGTTAATGTATAAATGTGTTGAAGCATAAAACAAAAACCTCCAGGTGTTAATGGTTATAATTAAGGGACCTTAACCTTTTCTTTTCCTAGGACCACTGCCCTCCTACTCTAGTTTAAAATAAGGGTGTGATTTACAAAGACACAGTGGAGTGCGGCCCTTAATGCTTTGCTATTCAAACACATTAACAGAATGGTTTTTACGCAGCTTTCATTAATCTCAATGGAGCCTATTTATTAGCAATGTTCATTATTCACATTAACACATGCTAATAACCTGTAGTAGATAGGTCCCTAGGTTTGTATACATTAGGTGATACTGCATTCATTTTCAGGGAATTAAGATGTAAGGATCTGTTTATTTCTTCGAATACTAAATTCTAAATACTCCTGGAAAAAAATGGAGAAATCTAAAGAGGTCCACACTTCAAATGGTGTGGTAAGTGGGTAACTTACCAGGATACCTTTAGCCAAGATATTCAGCAGGAACAATGCTTACCTGCTCCCCACCACAACCTGACGTACCAGGCTAAACTTAGCTGGGTCGTGCCAATATTCAGTGCTACCCAGCTAAATTTAAACCCCCACCTCTGGATTGCCTCTGTAAAGCCTTTTAATTGTATCTGGGTAATGACTTATCCAAGGCGAGGGATGGGGAATTCAAAACCTTGGGTTTATACAGCTAAATCCTGAACTAAGCCAGATGAATTCACTAAAGTGACCTCAAAATGTTCTTATAGAAAGGGCAAAAAAATGAGTGCTAAATATGGGGATGCTGAAATTAGGTCTAAAGTCCTATGATTAGGGGTTATGCTTACAGCAGACTGGTGTTATTTTAGCTGACCTGTTTTCTTCTTACTGATCTCCAGTGTGCCATCTGCTTGATACGGCTCCTGTAGGAGACCTGCTTCTCATCTCTGCTGCTCTTCTTGAGTCCTTTGTCCTTGAGGTGATGCTGATGCTGTTTTCTGTTGGGCATTGCAGTGGGACAAAACTAGTTTAGACAGAAAGCTGGCATTTTTCAACCAGAGCCATTTCATCCCATTGGCATTGGAAGACTCTCCTTTTTGAATCTGCCGCAGCATAACTGGCAGAGTCCCTGGGTGATTATAGAGAGGAGAACAGCATTCAATCATACTGTCGTTCCCCCCCCCCCCCCCACCCCCGTGGCAGAGTTAGTCTCTTCCACAAAATATTTCAGCTGTAGTCAGTTCAGCCCTCTTAACAGTGGCTTGAAAATCAAGGGCAAGTGACATGAAGAGCTCCAAAAGTAGAAATAAATGCTACCAGCCAAAGACTTGCAAACCAAGCAGATAAATATCTTTGGGACTCAAATGTTTTTAGACAATTGTCTATTGTTAAATGCTCTCTACTTATTTGTCAGTGTTGAGCCTTTGTCTGTGTGGGTTCAGCTTGTATTGTTGATGTGAGTGACATTGCAATGGATTCTCTGCTATTGTTTAGAAGATTTGTAAGTTGGCAATTATTGCGTTGTCACCCCATGGGAGAGTAATTTCTTACGTTTGAAGAAAAAGAGTAAAAGTTATAGTTGGAAACAAATCACTGGCAATATCAAGGAATCCTGACAGTCAGCAAGTGTTAGCTATGATGGACCATTATATTACTCAGACTTACTGGTGGCTAGTACTGCAGATGAGGTCCCTGTTTCTCTTCATTTTGCTGATGCAACAGTACCACTACCACTACCAATATAGATATAGGATTCATAAAAGAGAATAAAGATTATTATGAAGCTATTTCTCCATTTACTCCCAGAGAATCTACTATCTCCATGGAAGAAAATATGAATACAGGAGCATGAGATGTATCTGAGAAAATTGATCATGCTTCTTTCATTTGTAAAACTGCAGTATGTCCGGAGACTACTACTTCAAATGATGTTGATGTAAAAATATGCTTATAAAATAATCTACACTTCGGAACTATAAAAACATAGGGCCTGATTTCCTAAAGCATTTACACATTTAAAAATGTGTTTTACCCCTGTAAATGCACTTTACCCATGTGAGTTGGTTTTGAAAAATTGCTTTAATAGATACCATTAAATTGTTGATAAGATTTATCCACACAAGTGCATTTTATGTGGGAAAATGGCTTTTGAAAATAGCTACCATAATAGTTACATTTACACATGTAAATCCTTTTGAAATTTCCCCCCAAAGGGATGAATTTTCATTAAAATGCTCAGTAGCAAGTCAGCTAGCTAAGTTTTACCTGGAAATTCCCTTAATATAACCAGCTATAAAATGTGGGAGGTTCATTTTCAGACCGACACACACATGCTTTAGGGGGAGCTTCCCACTGAAAATGTGTTTTCAGCTCTGTAGGTACATTGAACCCTCAGGCCCACAAGCCCTGCATAAATTTCAAAAACTGACCCCTGAAAAGAGCTGGGCCTAGGACTGTTTGTGGCAACCCCTAGTCACTTTAATTTTTTCATGTCATCCCATACCAACTTACTTCATTCTTCTCCATAGGGTTTCTCAACAAGAATTTATTTTGTCCCTAAAATGTAAAGTTACTTTTTTCTTACCTATATTTTCTTTTTTTAAAAGAGTATATCCTTCTATAATCTCACCTTCCAGTCCCAATTAACACTGAACCATGATTCAGACACTATAATCACATTAATATCCTCTTCCACCATGGTGATTTTTAGGTCAATGAGCTTATTAGTTAGAATGAGCATTAAAACACATAACTTTCCAAGTTGTTTTTCTCCCTTCTTCTCTCTTGTTTTCTGTTACTTCTAAGAAATTGCACCAATTCTCCCATTCCTACATGACCAGCACTTTTTTAAATTCAGTAACTTTTATTAATTATAAGATTATAATACCTGAAGCCTGGAGGGTAGCCAATGTAACCCCAATATTTAAAAAGGGCTTCAGGGCTGATCTGGGAAACTACAGACCAGTGACCCTGACTTCAGTACTGGGAAAAATAGTGGAAATTATTCTAAAGATCCAAATCACAGAGCATATAGAAAGACATGGTTTACCCAAGGGAAGTCTTGCCTCACAAATCGGCTTCATTTTTTTTGAAGGGGTTCATAAACATGTGGATAAAGTGAACCGGTAGATATAGTGTATTTGGATTTTCAGATGGCATTTGACAAAGTCCCTCATGATAAGCTTCTAAGAAAACTAAAAAGTCATGGGATAGGATGTTAGGAACCGCTAGGAGAGTGGTTCCATTTCCAAGGAGAATGTGTATTCTTGGACCACGGCTCAACCCCAGAGGAACTCTGAAGAGTTGCTAAGGCAGGTGAGGCATGCCTGAGCATGGGCAAGACAGGAGCAAGGCTGGACCGAAGACAAGTGATGGAATCCGGAACAGGAACCTGGCTGGACCCAGACTCCACTGGACCGACATGCACCATTGTGACCCAGCAATGCAATGCTGGTCACGAGAGTAGCCCTCCGGCCACTCGAAAGCCCTTTTCGGACCCGCCGCTTGGGAAAGACGAGTGTGTGAGGCCAGACGGAGGTTTAGGGCAGGAACATGAAGACACAGACGAAGACTAAGATACTCAGAGGGTTCAGATGTAGACTTGGATACTAGGCGAGGACTTGGATACTCAGAGGAAGACTCAGGTGAGGACTTGGATACTCAGATGAAAACTCAGGTTAATCAGGAGTTTCAAGCAAGGATTCGGGTTACTCAGGAGTTGAAAACTGGGATTCAGAAGTCAGGCGAAAGTACTGGGTGATAACTGCACCACAGCGTGCCCTACACAGCAGCCCGTGGCTGGTCGCGGACCACGCTTCACGCGAAGCAGCCTTCAGATGAGATAAAGGAGATTGAGACTGGAACATGGCAAAGATTCAGTAGAGATCTGCACCGAGGCATGCCCTAAACAGCCACCTCTGGCTGGTCGCAGACCACGCTGAAGCGGAGCAGGTTCTGGAAGAGTCTTAGGCATGGACAAAGCAGGCACAAGGGAACTCTGTAGACCGGGAACAAAATTCAAGATTCAGAATTTAAAGCAGAAGTCTCCCAGAAGCTTGTGCTGCAGACGGAAGGAGGCATTACACCACGAAGCACCATACACAGCCATCCCGTGGGCAGGTCACGAACAACGACGTGGCATGCCAGGAAAGGTGGGCACAAGGCACCTGGGAACTGGATGCAGAAGTGAAGACAAGGGCATCAGGATCAAGACAACAGGACTTTCAGGAATGGAACCATGAAACAACAGGACAACTGGAACATCAAGGCTTTCAGGAACAAACTCACAGGACAACAGAACATCTGGCATAGAACATAAGGATTTCCAGGACGAAAGTTTAGACAAAGTCACAGGAGCTCCAATGAGAAACACAGGACCTTGAAGAAGAGATGGATCTCAGAAGACTCCTGGACTGAAGGATAGGAATATCCAGGAGTGAACTGACTCCTTGTGAAGGCAATGAGAGACTGGCAAAGGGTCCTATTTATAGGGCTGAAAGCAGAACAGGTTGATTATGTCATTCTTGAGGGTTGCGGGGCTTTTCCCGCCATGGGCCTTTTAAGAGCAGAAGAGAGGCGAGCGTCCACGCCTATACTGAAGCTGGAGAGACAGAGACGTTGGCGGCATCCCTGCCATGTGGAAGTCCCAAAGAGGAGAGGCTCCCTGCTACTTGGATGGAGCAGAGGCGCAGGCAGAAGCAGGCATCAGCAAGGATGGCTTCCCTGCCATTTGAAGACCGCCGCAGCAGCTCCAGCCGCAAAGACGGAGCAGGAGTGGCAGCAGCAGCCTCAGCCATGAAGGAAGGCTCCCGACGGCTCAGCCCTGCCGCACAGGGCAGGAGACAACCACGGAGGAGTCAAGATGCAGCAATATGGCTTGCCGCAAGGGAACAGCGTCAGCGGCTCGACTGGCTGCGAAAGGTAGAGGGCTTGCCCACGCCCTTCACGGGCAGGTTAACAACATAGGCGGTGATGTCCTTTCGTGGATTAGAAACAGGTTAAAAGACAGGAAACAGAGAGTAGGATTAAATGGTTAATTTTCTCAGTGGAAAAGGGTAAGGAGTGGAGTACCTTAGGGATCTGTATTTTGACCGGTGCTTTTCAATATATTTATAAATGAAATGATGTGAAAAGGATAATGACAAGTGAGGTTATCAAATTTGCAGATGATACAAAATTATTCAGAGTAGTTAAATCACAAGAGGATTGTGATAAATTGCAGGAGGGCCTTGCGAGACTGGAAGATTGGGCATCCAAATGGCAGATGAAGTTGAATGTGGACAAGTGCAATATAGGGAAAAATAACCATTGCTGTAGTTATACAATGTTAGGTTCCATATTAGGAGCTACTACCCAGGAAAAAGATCTAGGCATCATAATGGATAATACTTTGAAATCATTGGCTCAATGTGCTGCAGTAGTAAAAAAAGAAAACAGAATGTTAGGAATTATTAGGAAACGAATGGTTAATAAAATGGAAAATTGTACAATGCCTCTGTATCACTCCATAGTGAGACTGCAACTTGAATATTGTGTACAATTCTGGTCACCGCATCTCAAAAAAGATATAGTTGTGATGGAAAAGGTACAGAGAAGGGCAATCAAAATGATAAAGGGATGAAACAGAAGAGATTAGGGCTGTTCAGCTTGGAGAATTGACGGCTGAGGGGGATATGATAGAGGTCTTTAAAATCATGAGATGTCTTGAATGAGTAGATGTGAATGTTATGCGTGCAGGCCGTGGCAGACCTGTGGCTTGGCCCCCTTAGCCTTCTCAATTTAATCCAGTACCTGGTCCCTCATCTTTGGCAGCAGTAGGCTGCCATCTCCATCCTCGGGCCACCCCTGGTGCCTCCGTTTCAGCTACAGATCCTAGTGCTCCGCATTGGACCTCTCCGCGAGGCCCGCGGAGAGACACCACCACGTAGCGCCATGCCCCTCCCTAGGTGCGCGTGTATCACTCTGTCATATGTAGGGCCCGTGGCAGTAACCAAGCCACGGCCTTGGATGATGACGTCAGCGGAACTCCGGTATTTAAACTCGGGCTCCGCTCCCTCAGTTTGCCTTTGCAACAGGTCTTCTCTCTGGTCGAGAACTCGTGATTCTCTTTGTTCCTGGTTCCTGTTCCTCACTGACTTCTGTTCCCGGCTTCCTTGTTCCTGCGTTCCTGTTCTTCAACTTATCCTTCAACATCAGACTTTGACCTCTGCCTTGCCTGACCACGTCGTTGACTCTCTCTAAGCCCGGACCTCTGCTTTGCCTGACCACGTCATTGACTCTCTCCAAGCCAGGACCTCTTCTTTGCCTGAACATGCTGTTGACTCTCTCCAAGCCTGGATCTCTGCTTTGCCTGACCATGTTGTTGCCTCTCTCCAGACCCAGACCTCTGCATTGCCTGACCACACTCTTGTTTCTCTCCTCATCCAGACCTCATCCTTGCTTGCCACTGCTTCCAGATTGCCGCTGGCCCTGACTCCTGCTTGCCCTATGACGCTTCTTCAGTCTACATCCTGGACTTGGCCTATTCAGGCTTCAGCCTGTTCTTGATCGGGCGCCCCTGTCTGACTTTGGTTTTTTGGCGCCCAGGTCTCCAGGTTGCCACCTCGTCCAGTATAGACTCTCTCTCTTCTCTGTTGCTGCCTCTGGGCTGACCTCGATCCTTCCATCGACGAAGACACATGGAGGCCCACCTAAGTCCAGCCGGCTCCGGCACCCAAAGGCTCAACCCGTGGGGAACAAGGGCTGGTATTAGTGAAGCGCCAGCAGGCCTCCGTCCATCAGCCCGCTGTGCCTGCTGATGGTGGGGACCCATAGGATCTTTCCTATGGGTTGCATCAAGCCCACCTCGGCCCAAGAGTCCACCTCATGTGCAACAGTGAATCGGTTATTTACTCTTTCGGATAACAGAAGGACTAGGGTGCACTCTATGAAGTTAGCAAGTAGCACATTTAAGCTAATCAGAGGGGGTGGGGCAGTTCCAAGATGGCCGCTGCCTAGGAGAGCTGTGCGCTGTGTGCTCCTGAGTTGGTAATAAACTTATTTTTTGCTGTCGTTTAACTTATGGCGAGAAAGCGGAAACCTAGAGGGGAACCTTTCCCTGCGGCTCCCTCTACTTCGACGCCGATCCAGGGACCCATGGATGCACACATCATGCGCCGAGACCAAGATGCGGGAAATCTGCAGCCGCTGGAGAGAGGGGGAGGGGAAGAAGAGCTCCCTTCTCTCCCTGGCTTAACGTCTCCGTTCAGCCCCGCAGAAGGGACACCGCCTGGGAATCCAGCTGAGGAAAGAGCTGCTCCCTTGCCGACAGGAACGCCGACCGCCCGAAGTATCGAGGGGCGTGACCTGGCAGGGATCGGAGGGTTTGCAGCCACTTCAGGAAGCCCAGGTTCAATCGGAGGGCAACTCGGTGCTGGACAGGAACTTCACTAATGGGACAAGCAGGAGCTGCTGCAGGAAAGTCTGCGATAACTCTGCCAGAAGTGGTAAGACCTTCTTCCTTTTCCCTAGAAATTATTTGGGAAACTATTATAGAAATGAGAACGTCAATTTTACAACAAATGATCCCGATGAATATTAGAGTTGAAGCGCTAGAGGAAAAAATGACTGTGTTAAATTAAATTGCGGTAGAGCTGGACAGCCAAATTCTGCCAAATAGGCAACAGATAAATGATGTAAAAACAACCCAGGAGGTAATGATTAAAGAGAGAAATATCACAGCAAGAAAATTGGAAAACTTAGAGAATCTAAGAGCCGAAATTTAAGATATATAAACTTTCCTAAGATTCCAATGAGAGCTCCTAGAGATTTATTTAAGCAATATCTCTTGGATGTGTTACAAATAGAGGAGTCTGCTGTACCTCCGATCAAAAAAATATGTTATTTACCATTGAGAAGACCAGAGGAACAAATAGAGGCCAGGCCATCTAATGAACCTGAACAAGCTCAATCTTAAATATTACAAATTTATTGGAGACATCGGATACAGATTTGGCAATTCCCGCGACTCTAATATTAACATTAGTTCTGGACCATGACAAGGAGTGGTTATTTCACTTAAGTCTACGACATAGGGAGGATACATTTCTCGGTTGCAAGATAAGAGTTTATCCGTATGTTTCACATGAAACTCAAAAAAGAAGAAAGGCCTTCCTTCTACTAAGACCTCAAGTTTTGCATGTTGGGGGGGGAGGGGGGGTATTTTACTTAAAGTTTCTGTGTAAGTGTGTTATTAACTATTATAATAATACATATATTTTCTTTGACCCAACCCAGATAACTCAGTTTTTAGTAGACAAAGTTGCAGTAACAACATCTGTTCCTAATATTGAAACTGTATGTCCTTCTTTATATTGATTAAGAGTTGCTCTTATGTTTTTCTAGAGTTGTGTATAACCACCCCCCCTCTATTGAGGATTTTATATACAGAGATGTACATTTATATATAATTTTTTTTGTGGAACTTCCTTGAAATTGATGGTTTGATAAATCTCTGTAATTCTTGTCAAGATGATATTCTTGATGTAATTCTTTAAATGCATACATAAAAAAATAAAAATAAAAAAAGACTAATCAGAGAAAAGTCTTTTTCACTCAACGCACAATTAAGCTCTGGAATTTTTTGCTAGAGGATGTGGTTAGTGCAATTAGTGTAGCTGGGTTTAAAAAAGGTTTGGATTAGTTTTTGGAGTAGAAGACCATTAACTGCTATTAATCAAGTTGACTTAGGGAATGGCCTCTGCTATTACTGGCATCAGAAGCATGGGATCTTATTAGTATTTGAGTACTTGCCAGGTTCTTGCGGTCTGGTTTGGCCTCTGTTGGAAACATGATGTTGGGCTTGATTCTTGAGCCTTGGTCTGACCCAACAAGGCAATTTCTTATGTTCTTATGTAATACAAAATTTGAACACAGTTTTATCAATTAGTTCACTAGTTCACTCAGTCCTTCTCCAAGTCATCAAGACCTTCCTAGTTCTTCAGACTGAGTTCCCCATAGTTCAACAAGACCTATTACCTGATGAATTGTACACAATAATCACAATTAATATCCCTTATACAAGATAATTAGCAGGTGTAAAATTAGACAAGTAAGCTAGAAAAACAACATGCATAAGTATTTTTAAAAATAGAAACTTAAAAATGTAAATGTTGGTCCTGCCTCCAACTTCTCCTGGACTGCCCCCTTTTCATATGTGTTTATGTGCATGTAGAGTTGGATGTTGTTGCTGTCACGGAGACATGGTTCATGGAATCTCATGATTGAGATATGGCAATACCGTTAAGGAAGAGCAGAGAGGACAGGAAAGGGGGAGGAGTGGCTCTTTATGTCAGAAACAATATCCATCAATCAATCAATCAATCAATCAATAAATCACAAACCACTCTGAGCTGCAAGGAAGATGGAGCAAAGAAGAAGCACTATAGGCCAACCTAAAAAAAGATGATGGGGCATTCATTTTTATTGGAGTGGTTTACAGGTCTCCAAATCAAATGGAAGAGCTTGACAGAGATCTGGTTGAAGACATCCAAAAGATGGGAGAAGTGATGATTATTGGTGATTTTAATCTGCTGGATGTAGACTGGAGAATCCCTTCTGCAGAATCTAACAGTAGTAGAGAGATAGAGGATGCCCTGCAAGGGGCTCTGTTCAAACAAATGGTAATGGAATCCACGAGGGAGTGAGCTATACTCGATTTAGTGCTCACTAATGGAGATAATGTCTCTAATGTCCAGGTGGGTGCCCACCTCAGCACCAGTGATCATCAAACGGTATGGATTCATATCACAAATATGACCTGTTCAATAGATCCCTAGAAACGGGCGTGGTGCTGAGTGATTGAAGTAGAGCGGTGGTGGTCCCGCTTCGCAAGAGTGTGAGCAGAGATGAGGCTGGAAACTACAGGCCAGTTAGCCTCATCTCGGTGGTAGGAAAAGTAATGGAGTCGCTGCTGAAAGAAAGAATAGTGAACTATCCACAGTCAGAAGAATTTCTGGACCAGAGGCAGCATGGATTCACCAGGGGAAGGTCCTGTCAGACAAATCTGATTGACTTTTTTGATTGGGTGACTAGGGAATTAGATCGAGGAATAGCGTTCAATGTCATCTACTTGAATTGCAGCAAGTTTTTGATACGGTCCTGCACAGGAGGCTTGTGAATAAAATGAGAAGCTTAGGAGTGAGTGCCAAGGTGGTGGCCTGGATTGCAAATTGGTTGATGGACAGAAGACAATGTGTGATGGTAAATGGAACTTACTCTGAAGAGAGAGCAGTGTTAAGCAGAGTGCTGCAAGGATCGGTGTTGGGACAGGTCCTGTTCAATATCTTTGTGAGTGACATTGCGGATGGGATAGAAGTTAAGGTTTGTCTTTTTGTGGATGATACTAAGATCTGCAACAGAGTGGATATGCTGGAAGGAGTGGAGAGAATGAGACAGGATTTAAGGAAGCTGGAAGAGTGGTCAAAGATATGGCAGCTGAGATTCAATGCCAAGAAGTGCTGAGTCATGCATATGGGGTGTGGAAATCCAAAAGAACTGTATTTCATGGTGGGTAAAGGGCTGATGTGCATGGAGCAGGAGAGAGACCTTGGGGTGATTGTTTCACCGACTTTAGATAATTAGACACTATGTGACAAGGCGATAGCTAAAGCCAGAAGAATGCTGGGCTGCATAGAGAGAGGAATATCTAGTAAGAGAAAGGAAGTGATGATCCCCTTGTACAGGGCCTTGGTGAGGCCTCACTTGGAGTACTGTGTTCAGTTCTGGAGACCATATCTCCAAAGGGACAGGGACAGGATGGAGGCGGTCCAGAGAAGGGGGACCAAAAAGGTGGATGGTCGTCATAAAATGACTTATGAGGAGAGAGTGAAGAACCTAAATATCTATGCCCTAGAGGAGAGGTGGACTTTCAGATACTTGAAAGGTTTTAATGATCCATGGTCAACAACAAACCTTTTACGTTGGAAAAAAATCAGTAGAACTAGGGGTCACGATTTGAAGCTCCAGGGAGGAAGGCTCAGAACCAATGTCAGGAAGTATTTCTTCATGGAGAGGGTGGTGGATCCCTGAAATGCCCTTCCGGAGAAAATGGTGAAGACTAAAACTGTGAAGGATTTCAAAGGGGCATGGGATAAACACTGTGGATCCATAAAGGCTAGAGGATGAGAATGAAGAGAAGAGCCATGGGGGTGGATTACTGGAGTGGAGGCTACTACCTGGTGATTACTACCCTTACTCAATAAGCCTTCGCACGGTTAATGCAACTCCAACATTGCTCTCTGCTTCAACGGCAAGGGGAAATGTGGAAATGAGGATTTGCATTCAGATAACAACCAACAAGGACTGAACTTCACAATCTGGGTAAACAAATAATCATGGGGGTAGCTTGCTTATTACGGCGGTTACTACCCTAAACCAATTAAGACTGATACATCACTTTGAAGGCATATACAGCATTGCTCTCTGCTTCAATGGCAGGGGGAAATGTGGAAAACAGGATTTATATTCAGACAACATCCAACAAGGCATTGATCTGTGCAATCTGGGTAAACAAGCATTGGGGTAACTTGCTTGATTTGGCAGTTACTACCTTTAACCATTAAGGCTTATGCTCACCTTTGATGCAACTCCAACATTACTCTCTGCATCAATGGCAGGGAATGGCAGGAAATTTGAATCAAACAGTTACCAACAAGGGCCCTGAACTTGGTGGTTGGTGAAACAGATAAGTATGGGAAAATAAATGTGGGAGCTTGCTGGGCAGACTGGATGGGCCGGTTGGTATTTTTCTGCTATCATTTCTATATTTCTGTATTTCAAAAGCAAAAATACACTCATAAAGTTGAATTTTAAAAGCTCAAGTGCTCCAAAACCAGGAGATATGGGAATATGTCAGGCCAAGCAGATTTTAAAAACTGCCCAGCTATGCGTGTAACTCCCGCTGTGTGCACAAATAAAAGTTACTCGAAAAGGGTGGGGTGTGGGAATGGACTTGATGGGGCATGGGCATTCCTGGATTTCAACTTCTAATTAGTGCATAAATACTGAGCCGCACAGGTGCGTGCCAGGGTCCCCTGCTGTGTAACTTTACTTCTGCTATTGAGGAGATGTAAGTAATAGAGATGTGTATTAGGGGTGTGCATTCGGATTGACCGCATTAGTAAAACGCAACTCATATTTTTTTTTTACTTAAAAAATTGATTCGACATAAACGATCGGATTTCCCACATATCGAACATAGATATGTTCGATATGTGGGAAATCGCGATTGTTGAGCCAAAATAAAAATATAAACCCCCTCACCCTCCTTAATCCCCCCCCCCCCCGACTTACCACAACTCCCTGGTGATGGAGCGAGGAGTGAGGACGCCATTTCTGCAATCCTTGGCGAGAAGCATGTGACGTCGGCGGCACGTCAAGTGACGCCGGCGTCACGTGATTCCCGGCTCGTTCGCGCCGGACGGCTCGTTCGGCCCAAAAAGAACTTTTGGCCAGCTTGAGGGGGTCAGGAGGCCCCCCCAAGCTGGCCAAAAGTTCTTTTTGGGCCGAACGAGCCGTCCGGCGCGAACTTGCCGGGAATCACGTGACGTCGCGTCTGAGTGACGCGGCGCCACGTGATTCCCGGTGAGTTCGCGCCGGACGGCTCGTTCGGCCCAAAAAGAACTTTTGGCCAGCTTGGGGGGGTCAGGAGGCCCCCCCAAGCTGGCCAAAAGTTCTTTTTGGGCCGAACGAGCCGTCCGGTGCGAACTCGCCGGGAATCACGTGACGTCGCGTCTGAGTGACGCGGCGCCACGTGATTCCCGGCTCGTTCACGCCGGACGGCTCGTTCGGCCCAAAAATAACTTTTGGCCAGCTTGGGGGGGTCAGGAGGCCCCCCCAAGCTGGCCAAAAGTTCTTTTTGGGCCGAACGAGCCGTCCGGCGCGAACGAGCCGGGAATCACGTGACGCCGCGTCACTCGACGTGCCACCGACGTCACATGCTTCTCGCCAAGGATTGCAGAAATGACGTCCTCACTCCTCGCTCGATCACCAGGGAGTTGTGGTAAGTCTGGGGGGGGGATTAAGGAGGGTGAGGGGGTTTAAATTTTTTTTTTGCACATATGTACATATACCCAACTCATTGGATTTTTTTTATGTCCATATTGGCCGCAAGTGGGACCCCCTTTCGGACATAAAAAATATGAACATAAAATTTTGCTCTGCACATCCCTAATGTGTATTATACCGGAAATTGTTTCCTGTTTTGTTTTTGTAGAACCACAGGAAATTTTGTTTTTTCGGCTGTCCCTATCCAAAAAAAAAAAATCCACCCTGATCCTTAAGATTTAATCATTGACAATCTCCCACCCTCCCGACCCCTCCAAAACTTGCCCAAAGTCCCTGGTGGTCCAGCGGGGGTCCCGGGAGTGATGTCATGTTCTTGGGCCATTGGCTGCCAGTAAACAAAATGGCACCAGTGGCCCTTTGCCCTTACCATGTGACAGGGGCTATCGGTGCCATTGGCCGGCCCCTGTCACATGGTAGGAGCAATGGATGGCCAGCACCATCTTCTCCCCTGTTATCCCCAACCCTTAAAACCCCTTAAAACCCCGCCAATCTATCTATTTTTCTTTATTTTGTTACTTACTAGGGATGTGCATCATTTTTATGATGAATTAAAATATCATACTATATTTCATAATTCCTCATGTATTGGGGGTTTCCGAAAATGATAGGAAAACCCCACGAAATTGCATGTGGTTTTCTTATCATTTTTTTTTTTGGGAGGGAGAAAGGGCACACAGAAAAAAAAAAAACCCAAACCTACCCTAACACTTCAGATCTAATTATTTACAATCCCCCACCCTCTCGACCTCCCAAAAACTTGCCTAAAGTCCCTGGTGGTCCAGCAGAGGTCCCGGGAACGATGTCCCCCGCTTGGGCCACTGGCTGCCACTAATCAAAATGGCACAGATGGCCCTATGCCCTTACCATGTGACAGAGGCTAATGGTGCCATTGGCTGGCCCCTGTCACATGGTAGGAGCAATGGATGGCCAGCGCCATCTTAAAAAATGCTCTTACATACTTACATACAAAAATGCTAATTTTGCCTATGTAACTCTATTTAATAGCATCTGATCACCAATGGAAAGGAAATCTATCAAACATAAGCCTAGATTTATCATTTTGCTATACAATTTGTGAAAAATAGCATACAAATATTCACATTGCACACTGACACCCAGTTAACCCGCGAGTGGGAAGAGCAAAATCTTCCAGAGAGTAAGTGGGATGATTTGCACTAGGATCTTGGGAGAGGCATCATCGTTAAGAGTTGGAGACTTGGAGGCACAACACTTTCCAAATAATACCTAGAATTATAATTGCTTTTTTGGCTGCTGTTGTACACTGAGCAGAAGATTTCAATGTAGTTTCAGTAATGACACCTAGATCATTTTCCTGAGTGGTGACTCCTAATATAGAACCTTTCGTTTTGTAGCCATAATTTGGGTTACTCTTATTTATTTATTTATCTATTTATTTATTTAATTAATTAATACATTTCTATACCGACCTTTATGAATAGATTCATATCAAATCGGTTTACATGGAACCTGGGGATTAACTTAATAAACCTATTAACAGAGAAGCAAAAAGTTACATAAAACAAGGAAATAGAACTTGGGGGGCTAGGGTAGCCAGAAACACAGGACAGCGGACAGTGGAACTAAGTGCATCACTTTGTACTTGTCCACATTAAATTTCATTTGCATTTGCATGCCCAGTGTCCCGGTTTTGCAGTGCTATCTTGCAATTTCTCACAATCCTATTCTGATTTAACAATTTAGAATGATTTTGTATAATCAGCAAATTTGATCACCTCACTTCTTGTTCCCATTTCCAGGTTGTTTATAAATATATTAAAAAGCAGAGGTCCCAGAACAGATCCCTGGGGCACTGATTGGGAAAATGTATCATATAGCCCTACTCTCTGTTTTCTATCTTTTAATCAGCTGGTAATCCTCAAAAGTACATCGCCTTCTGTCCCATAACTTTTTAATTTCCTAAGAAGTCTCTCATGTTGGACTTTGTCAAATACTTTCTGGAAATCCAGATTCACTATATCAACTAGCTCACCTTTATCCACATGTTTATTTAAGTCCTTAAAAAGAATGTAGCAAATTTGTATTGCAAGACTTCCCTTGGATAAACCCATGTTGGCTTTGTCCCATTAAACTATATCTATTATTATGTTCAGCAATTTGGTTCTTAATGATAGTTTCTATCATTTTGCCTTTTTAAAAATTGGCATTACATCGGCAACTTTCTAGTCTTCAGGTACCATAGACAATTTTACTGATAGTTTTCAAATTTCCAATAGCAGGTCTGCAATTTCATTTCTCAGTTCTTTCAGCACTGTGGGTCATTCTCTATCTGTTATGGTTGTGGACCCTTGGGCCAGGACAAGAGTGGATACAGCCATCCACGGGGCGGAACTGTATCGGGCAGGAGGTCGATGGCACAATCGAAAGGGTGGTGCTCTGGAAGAGTCTCCGCCTCCTCTTTGGAGAACATGTCAGAGTAGTCTGCATACTGTGGAGTTAGAGGAAGGGCAGTAGCTGTGAGTACGAGTTGAAGTTGAGGTCTCTGTTGTAGGCAGGTAGTAAAGCAGTCGGGCACCCAGGTAGCAACTTGTAGAGTCTTCCACTCAATGGTAGATGAGTGTTTTTGCAACCAAGGAAGACCTAGTACTACCGGATAGATGGATTTCTCCAGGATGAAGAAGGACATCTCTTCCTTGTAAAGAACCTCAGTATGGAGGGTCATTGGAGCTGCACAGAGAGTGACTCGACCAGGAAGTGGATCACCCTGGATGGAAGAGACCAGCAATGGTGGAGTACGACACATCACTAGTAGTTGCAGTTGGTGTACCAGTTCGGCCAGAATGAAGTTCCCTCCGGCCCCGGAGTCAATGAAGACCAGAGTTGTAAAGGACCCTCCAGTAAACTGGAATATCACCGGAACCATGCACTGGACAGCGGGATTGATGCAGCCTAGGGTCAGCTGCCCTGTGACACCTAGGCCCGAGAGTTTCCCGGTCACTCAGAACATTGGGCCAATAAGTGACCCTTGCTGCCGCTGTACAAAGTCCAAGGGACCTGTGGCGCTGCTTCTCCTCCATGGTTAAATGGCTTTGACCCATTTGCATAGGCTCCTCCCATGTTCAAGAGGAGCCTCAGGAGCTGCTGGAGGGACCAAGGTGCGAGAAAATGTAAGAGCCAAAGAAACTGCTCGACGAGCCGGTTTCATTTATTTCATGCACTGCTGAAGTCGCTGGTCAATCCGGCCTGACAGGTTAATGAGTGCCTCGAGCTATTCTGGGAGTTCTTGAGCCACCAGTTCAACCTTTATATGAGAGGACAGACCTTTGAGAAAGATGCTACGTAGGCTGTCTTCCCACCAGCCCAGTTAGGAATTCAGGGTGCGAAACTCCACCACATATTCGGCCAACATACGGGAACCTTGGCGGAGATGGAGCAGTTCAGAGGTGGCAGTGGACTGATGACCAGGCTCATCAAACACCTGATGGAAGATCTGGATGAACCAGGGCAAGTCTCCAAGAACAGAATCCCTGCTTTCCACAGCGGAGAAGCCAAGGCCAGGGCCTTACCGTCCAGTAGGGACAGGATGAATGTAGTCTTGACCTGATCAGATGGGAACTGTGGGGTTGGAGGGAGAACCTCATAAAACAGTGGCTCAAAAACCCTCAGCATTGCTTCGGATCCCTAGCATAATGAGGCATAGCAGGCAAATGTAACAATGGAGATGGTAAAGCGGGAATCACCGGGGGAGGGGTGGTAACCCCGGACCCGGGACCGTGCTCCAGACGATTAGCCAAGTGCTCTACTGTAGTGGACAATACTTCAAGTATTGCCGCTGCTGCTGCAAATGTTGGGCCAAGCCCAGAATGGTCTGAAGACCGGACAAGTCCACTGGGTCCATGGCTTTTGCAAACTGTTATGGTTGTGGACCCTTGGACGAGTGATGATGTGACCACTGATGGATTGCCCCACTGGGTCTCATTTCTAGTAGGTGGAGCTGGTGAGGACAACCCGGCAGGGCCTTCACCTATACCAGCCCTCGTTCCCCGCAGGTTAAGCCCTTGGGTGCCGGGCCGGCAGGATTTAGGTGCCTTGTTGAAGACGATAAAGCTGAGGAAGAAAACAGGATTAGAGGTCCAGGTCAGGGCTGGCAGTGAAGGTCAGAACAGAGTCCAATCCGAAGGTCTGAAGCAGGCAGCAGACAAGCAAAAATGAAGTACCAAGCCAAGGGGCGAGACAAGCAGCAGGCAAGCAGATATGAGAAGACAAGCCGAGGTCAAACCAGGAGATCAAGCCGAGGACTGGGTCACAGGAACAAAGGATCGAGAAGAAAACCAGAGACAGGAACGAAGGCACAGGCAGGAAGGCAGGAACTGGAACGCAGGACTGGACACAGGATCACAAGGACTGGAGCAGAAGCAGGAACAGAACCAGGATCAGGATCAAGGCAGGAACAGGAAGAAGAGACGTCTGGAACAGCAAATAGTACTCTGAGGAGATGACCTGTTACAAAGGCAAAGAGCTGGAGACTGCTGTGGGGTTTTAAATACTCCTCCAACGTGACATCATCTCCCAGGGCCGGGCCGAAGGTTTCCGCTGTGGCCCCTTTAAAGGGCAGAGCCTCCCACGTGCGCACGGCTAGGGAGAGCCCTGCCAGACAGAGGAAGACAGCATTTGTGGCCATGTGGAAGACTGCAGGCTGCCTGCTGTGGAGTAGGGCATGCCGCGCCCAGCTGCGGTGGTGGCCAATGGTGGAGAAGGTAGGGGGGACCGGACAAGGCCTGCCGCAGCCAGGAACTGCAACAATATCATCAATCATCTCATAGAACTATGAAGTTGAATTGTCTCTGTCACCTCAGCCCCCTCTGCCCCAATCTAACTGCACTCTCTTTACTGACATGATGAAGGGAAGATCATTTTAAAATATTAGTCACAGATGTATGAGTTAGTTCATTTTAAAGGTTGCCACCTACAACTTGTCTATTGATCCTTATTTCTACAGTTTTTCAAAAATACTGGATAATCGCATTCTAAGTTTTCAGAATGATAATTCTTTGGACTAAAATAAACCTCACACAAATATATATATATATATATATGTGTGTGTGTGTGTGTGTGTGTGTGCATGTGTATGTAAAGAGAACAAGAAAGAGAAAGAAAGAGAGAGATTTTGAAGGCATTATATAGTAAAGATGAGATGCCTATTGTATATTCATTTTGTTCAGGATGAAATGAGGCAATAACATAAACAATTCTCACTCAGCTTGTGTTCATGGCGGAGAAAACAAAATGGGGGAGACTAATTTCCAACATTCCTGTGTGTAATAAAAGGATTTTGTGAAAACATGTCTTACTGGATATTTACTTCTAAGCTTTAGCTGAAGTAATCCCCAGTATAATCCCCAAACCACTTAGTCTTATAGTAGTATCAAGTGTTGAATATAAAAATAATGTAAATTGCCTCCTGATAATTAAAAAGATTTGCATAATTTTGTTCCTAAACCATTTAACACTGCACAATAATGTTTTCCAAAATTAATACTGTGGTTTGCATCAGAAGAAAAATAAATATGATATGAACTTTTACTATATTGAAGCATTACACTTGACACATATGCTACTTCTCTACAACTTGACTGATCTTAATATCTTGGCAGCTTACATTTTAATAATAGAGCAAGGTGATTTTAAACTTTAAAAATTGAACTAAATTATTGGCAACATTTGTACAATAGTTCATGCCTCGAACCAAGCACAGTAACTCATCCTTCATGCATGAATGATATAGTAATATTTGTAAAATAGTATTTATTGAGAATATCAATATAAGAATTATGAGGCAAGATAAATTAAATTTGCAAGATTTTTGCTCTTGAAAACTTAAATTAACATATAGAGTATATGAGGGCTAACCAGTTAGTTCATGATGGTGGAAATAATCCAAGTGCCTGCAAATTAATTTTCAATGGGAAACTTCCTGTGGAGTTTTCCTTTGAAAATCCATTCAGCAGCAGAAAAACAGGTGCAAAAGTACCTGTGGGAAAGTACATGTGGGGCTTTCAAAATGAAATCCATGTATATACTCTCTCTGCCCCAATCTAACTCCACCCCCTTTTTAACCATGGATAAAATGAGCTGCACTGTTCTTTTATCCCTAGTGAAAGGGAAGGGGTACAATTTTCAAACACTCCATTTCCATAGGTAAAATCTTTACCCCTAGAAAAGCCTTTGAAAATTGTCCTCAATCTCGATCAAATACAAGACTTAGATATTTTTTTTTACTTTTTATTTATCTCATTTATGCAGAATTACAAGTACAATAATCTTTTTATGCAAAGTGATCAGAATGAACTAATGAAAATAATAATTAAAGTAGCAAGAAGAAAAGAGGAAAAAACAGTCTACACAGTACAGTCCTTCATACAGAGGGGCAGAATATCACAAAATCAAAGGGAAACTATTAACCCCCTAGTAGACAAAAGAAAAAGGCAAGATATGTGTACCAACTACCTAATATCATCCCTATACAGGACAACCAAGAATTAAAAAGGTTAATATACATTTTGGAGGAGAAACAACAGGATAAAATAGCAACCCAGAAGAAGGACCAAACAAATATGTTGGCCAAAGGAGAGTTATGTACTTTTAGCTAGTAACTGAAAATAGATTTTGACTTTGTTTTGGAAACTTGCTGATTGAAAGGGTGCATTTGATTGCACTGCATGCACTTGCACATGCTATTTATTTGGCATATTGATTGATCATGTATGTACCTGATTTGTTATGTGTTTATGAATCTAGCTGAATTTTCTGTCAGTAACACAGATGGTTATTCAATGTCCTGTGCTTTCTGTATCCATTTAGTACTAGGTTTTTCCAATTATTTGCAGGGCAATTGGAAAAAAGTTTATAATTTGGGTGCAGAAAACAGTTTTTTCTCCCATATACTGTATAATGGAAATCTGTTAGCTCAAGAGTAAATTTTCAAAGGAGTTCCATACATAAGAATAGTATATAGTATACAATATCTAATTTTTGTGCATGGAAATCCATGTGCATTAATAGCATGTCTGTTTGAATATTGTATTTTATAAATGTCTTGAGTGCATACATATATTTGGTTTCATGCATATAAAAGTTATCTAGGGGCTTTCTATGGTGGCATTCTAAAGTGTGTGCAATAATTGCTATTTTTTGTAAGAAGTATATACATATACATTACCAGACTTGCTCATACACTTTTATATCTGCAAACTGACTTGCACAAGTGAAATGGGACTTCTCTGTTTGCAGTTTTGGGGTGGGAGGTCTGGGTGGGGTAACAGGATGAAATGCTAGAGGGTCTAAGTGAACTGGAGAAGGATTGGGTGAAGTGGTGGAGGAATCAACAAACTGATGATTCCAAATATGCTTGCAAATAAGTATTTTCAAAAAGATATGCACACATATTTTAGAAAAAAAAAAAAAAAACAACCTGCCTCCATGTTTAATGGGTGTTTATTCAAACAATGTCACAATTATTTTGTTCATAAAATATATACACATATGTTTATAAAATGAGTAAAACAAAGTACCTATTTTCTTGCATTGAAAATATGTGTATATTCTGAAACATTCAAGTGTACTTTCGGAGCTGAAAAATGCGGCATTTTATAAATTGTGCAGCTCCCACTGCTTAGTTTATAAAATACTAGCATTAATCTCCTCACATTCATTTCTGTGAGCAAATGTTGTATTGTGCCCATGGATAGGTTTGAAAGTTAGGCTCCCAGGATGTGATGGAGCATCCCTTCCCTAGTACTTACACATATGTTTATGTATGTGTTTTCCCTGTCTTATGCCGTATCTGGCATACAACATGGCTGGATATCATTGATTACAAAGTTGGAATTCTTTAATTATTTGTGATGATCTTTTCCCTATAATTTTTCTCTATTATTACTTCCTGCCTTTGTCAATTCTTTCATCTATCCTTCTCCCCAGAAATCAACCAGGTTGAAGGTGGCAAGTTGGTAGTAGCTGGGTAATTTCCAGTAAGATATTAAGGTGAAAAGAAGGGGCTAATAAAGACAATACAACATAGTGACACAGCAGGACAATGACTAGCCAGATGGGTCCAAACAAGCTACAACTAACCAGAAAACAAATTGGTTGTTGGTGACTGGATACCTTCTAGAATATAGAGAGACAATGGGAGGTTGAGTTTTCCAGCAATAGTTTCACTAGTTTTGGAGATGTTTAGATTAATACATGGTGGAAGGGTGAGATAGTTGTCAAATTAATTATGGGAATTTGTTGCCCATTTACACAGGATAATAAAAAAAAAATCAAAAAGGAAGTTAAAAATTGCGATACCGGACCTGTTCTATTTCTGACATTTAACCACGAGAGAAAGCGAGAGAGAGCCTTGCCGTAGTAGCCCCTCCCTAGACAGGTATTTGTATCCCTATGGGAGGCCTACCTAGTAACTTGAGGTGAGGTTTAAGTATTAGTGTAGGGGGTTAGGGGCCATTTTCACATTCAACGTGAGACGTACGAACAGAACAGTGGTCTCTTGTGAAGACGATGACCTTCGGAGTGAGGAAACTCACTCCAAGATGAGATTTGTGCAGTGTTCTCTCCAGCTAGCTTGATGGACTCTCTACCTGGGTAACAACAAGCTAGGTGGAGAGAACACTGCACAAATCTCATCTTTGGGTAAGTTTCTTCACGCCGTAGGTCATGAAATCTTCACAAGAGACCACTGCTCTGTTCGTACGTCTCACGTTGAATGTGAAAGTGGCCCCTAACCCCCTACACTAATACTTAAACCTCACCTCAAGTTACTAGGTGGGCTTCCCATAGGGATACAAATACCTGTCTAGGGAGGGGACACTATGGCAAGGTGCTCTCTCTCTCTCTCTCTCTCTCTCTCTCTCTCTCTCTCTCTCTCTCTCTCTCTCTCTCTCTCTCCTCAATTGTACAACATAATGAAAAAGGTGTAGCTAAAATCAATGTTTAAGTGTGTGCAATAGCACTTCACATACTAGCTAACCCAGCCCACTTCTCCTTTCAAAATTTGCATCACACCATGCAAAATCACCTTAACACACATTGGTAAATAACCCCCTAAGAGTGATTTCCTGCAAGTGCTCAAACTTCTATGGTTGGCAGTTGGGATGCATCTGGTACAAAAGAATAAAATATATGTGCAGTAGATTATGTATCTGAGATATACTAGTTTGGCATAGTTCTAGTTAGTTAATGCTATGATAATTATATATGAGTAAGCCATGCATGGTAGGCAAAGAGGGAATTATTTTCTCCCTTGAGGTGTATCTGCAACCCCATTTTCTCTTCCTCCTTCTGTGGCAGTAATGTCTGGGGTGTTCTTCTTTGGATCTACATCATTAACTTCCTCACCACTTGCTTGGAGAATATAAGAAACTGAAATTTGTGCATGGGGATAGAGCTTGTATTGCAAATTGGAGATAACTAGTAAGAAAAAGAAGTACCTGGCAGGATCCCAAGAGGGAAATAGATTCCAAGCTGGGATAAACAGGTTGATAGTAGCTGGAATAAGCAGCTTGGAATCTATTACCCCCTTGGGATTCTGCCAGGTTCTTGTGACCTGCATTGGCAACTTTTAGAAACAGGGTACTGGGCTTTATGGACCTTGGTATGAACCAGTAGAGCAAGTTTTATGTTCATATATTCTTATCATAGGAACCCTTTCAATGTGTGGTAGCATTAAAAAAAGCAAATACAATGTTAGGAATGATCTTGAAAGGAATGGAGAATATCATAATGTCTCTGTATCAGTTCATGATGTGACCACAGCTTGAGTATTCTGTGCAATTCTTATCTTCTCAACTTAGAAAAGATATAGCAGATCTAGAAAATATACAGAGAAAGGCAGCAAAAATGATAAAGTAAATGGAATGATTTTTCAGCTTGTAGAAGAGGCGATTTGAGGGCATTTGATAGAAGTTTATAAAATCATGAGCTGAGTGCAATAAGTAAGTAGGAGATGGCATTTTATCTTTTCTATTGTACTAAGCTAAGATAAATATGTCTCTGTACTTGGGGTGAGGAGAACTAGGTCCTTGGACCAGTGAGCTGATCCAGATCAGTAGCCTTCCAGAGCTCGCTAAGTAATTTTTTACACATTGTTACATGTTTACTTGTGGTGTGTAATTGCAAAAGGGTCTGCTTTGGATATAGGAGGGGTTGGTTTATAAACTGAAAAATAAAGGGGTGCTTTTTCTGGGCTTGAGAGAGAAAATAGCCTATTCTCCTAGCAACATTAGTGTGGGGGAAGGGACAACTGGTTTTGCCTGGACATAAGTCTCTGTACTGAAGAGAAGCAAGGCCTTTGGACTTGGGCTGAGGAGAAGCTAGGTCCTTGGACCAGTGAGCTGAAGAAAGAAGGAACCCAATGCACGCAGAAATTCCATAGTTCAATCAATAACCATAAGAAAAATCTCATTGAGCTAGCTGATTCAGTCTTCAAAGGCACTAAATTGGGAACTCTTTTTGAGGGAAACACTATAGTTAAAAGTCTTCCAGGATCTTCGGCCAGTAGAAATGCTATTCAAATAGTCAAGGCAATCAAAGAAGAAAGAAAGACCCTAAAATTGATATTATAAGAACATGCCATACTGGTTCAGACCAAGGGTCCATGAAGCCCAGCATCTTGTTTCCAACAGTGGTCAAAACAGGCCATATGTACCTGGCAAGTACACCAAAACTAAGCCTATCCCATGCTACCGATGCTAATAATAGCAGTGGCTATTTTCTAAGTCAGCTTGATTAATAGCAGGTAATGGACTTCTCCTCCAAGAACTTATTCAAACCTGTTTTAAACCCAGCTACACTAACTAACCACATCCCCTGGCAATAAATTCCAGAGTTTAATTGTGTGTTGAGTGAAAAAGAACTTTCTCCAATTAGTTTTAAATGTGCAACATGCTAACTTCATGGAGTGCCCCCTAGTCCTTCTATTATCCAAAAGAGTAAATAACCGATTCACATTTACCTATTCTAGACCTCTCATGATTTTAAACACCTCTATCATATCCTCCCTCAGCTGTCTCATCTCCAAGCTGAACAGTCTTAACCTCTTTAGGCTTTCATCATAGGGTAGCTGTTCCATTCTCTTTATCATTTTGGTCACCCTTCTCTGTACCTTCTCCATCAGAACTATGGGGTAGATTTTCAAAGGAGTACACGCGTAAGATACGTGCGTACCCCCCGAAAACCTACCCCAAACCCTCCTGTGCTCACCGAGCCTATTTTGCATAGGCTCGGCAGTGCACACAAGCCCCGGGACGCGCGTAAGTCACATGGCTTGCATGGAGGGGCGTGTCGGGGGGCGTGTCGGGGGGGCGTGTCGGGGGCGTGCCGGGAGTGACGTGCAGTTTCAGGGGCATGTCGCGAGTGATGCAGCATTTTGGGGGTGGCACCAAAGGCGTGGTTTCGGCCCGGGGGCGTTCTGGGGGCGTGGCTGTGGCCTCTGGACCAGCCCGGACCGGAACATGGAGCACGGCAGCCGGCCCGGCATGCACAAAGTTACGCCTGCTTCCAGCAGGCGTAACTTTGCCGACAAAGGTAGGGGGGGTTAGATAGGGCCGGGGGGTGGGATAGGTAGGGGAAGGGAAGGGAAGGGAAGGTGCAGGGGGTGGAAGGAAAGTTCCCTCCGAGGCCGCTCCGATTTCGGAACGGCCTCGGAGGGAACGGAGGCAGGCTGTGCGGCTCGGCACGCGCAGTCTGCTGATTTTGGGCAGCCTTGCGCATGCCGACCCCGGATTTTAATGGATACACGCGGCCACGCGCGTATCTATTAAAATCCCGCGTACTCTTGTTCGCGCCTGGTGCGCGAACAAAAGTACGCGTGTGCGCAGAGTTATAAAATCTGCCCCTATATCTTTTTTGAGATGCGGAGACCAGAATTGTACACAGTATTCAAGGTGTGATCTCAACAAGGAGCGATACAGAGGCATTATGACATTTTCCTTTTTATTCACCATTCCCTTCCTAATAATTCCTAAATTTCTTTGCTTTTTGGACTGCCACAGCACACTGAACTGTCGAGTTCAATGTATTATCCACCATGACGCCTAGATCTCTTTCCTGGGTGGTAGCTCCTAATATGGAGCTTAACATCGTGTAACTATAGCGTGGGTTATTTTTCCCTATATGCATCACCTTGCACTTATACACATTAAATTTCAGCTGCCATTTGGATGCCTAATTTTCCAGTCTCACAAGGTCGTCGTGCAATTTATTACAATCCGCTTGTGATTTAATTACTCTGAATAATTTTGTATCATTTGCAAATTTGATTACCACACTCATAGTATTCATTTCCAGATCATTTATAAATATATTAAAAAGCATGGGTCCTAGTACAGATCCCTGAGGCACTCCACTGCCCACCCCCCTCCACTGAGAAAATTGTCCATTTAATCCATGAAAGGATATCACCATCTATTCCATGACTTTTTACTTTTCCTAGAAGCCTCTCATGAGGAATTTTGTCAAATGCCTTCTGAAAATTCAAATGCACTACATCTACCAGTTCATCTTTATCACATGTTTATTAACCCCTTCAAAAATGTGAAGCAGATTTGTGAGGCAAGACTTGCCTTGGGTAAAGACATGCTGACTTTGTTCCATTAAACCATGCATTTCTATATGTTCTGTGATTTTGATCTTTAGACATTTTGCATTATTTTTTCTGGCACTGAAGTCAGACTAACTGGTCTGTAGTTTCCTGGATTGGCCCTGGAACCCTTTTTAAATATTGGAGTTACATTAACCACCCTCCAGTCTTCAGGTATATTATGGATGATTTTAATGATAGGTTACAATATTTTTACTAATAGATCTGAAATTTCATTTTTTAGTTCCTTCAGAACCCTGAGGTATGTACCATCTGGTCCAAGTGATTTAATTCTATTCAATGTGTCAATCAGGCATACCACATCTTCTAGGTTTACTGTGATTTGGTTCAGTCCATCTGAATCATTACCCATGAAAACCTTCTCCGGAATGGGTAACTCCCCAACATCCTCTTCAGTAAACACTGAAGCAAAGAAATCATTTAATCTTTCCATAATGGCCTTATCTTCTCTAAGTGCCCTTTTAACCCCTCCATCATCTAACAGTCCAACTGATTCCCTCACAGGCTTTCTGCTTCAGATATATTTTAAAAATATTTTACTGTGAGTTTTTGCATCTACAGCCAACTCCTTTTCAAATTCTCTCTTAGCCTGTCTTATCAATGTCTTACATTTATCTTGTCAACTCTTATGCTTTATCCTATTTTCTTCTGTTGGATCCTTCTTCCGATTTTTGAATGAAGATCTTTTGGCTAAAATATTCTCTTCCACCTCATCTTTTAACCATGCCAGTAATTGTTATCATCCATCTGGTAACCAACGACCTTGCTAGAAACAGCATCCATCTGGTACATAGAAATTTCCATTATCTTGTGAAGCAGAATAGTCACATGGCAAAGACTATAGCCTTTTCAGAAGTGTTACCTGTTCATGGAAACTGGAAAGAGAGGCTGAGCCATATAGATAAATTCAATACATGGCTCAAATATTGGTGTAAGGTACAAAGTTTTGCATATATTGGAGGATGGGGCCATGTATGGTACAGTAGAAGGCTCAAAGATGGCTTACATCTGTCTGTGGCAGGAAAAAGGATCCTAAGAGATAAATTCAAATCCTATGTCATAAGGCATTTAAACTAGACAATGGTGGTGGCATAAGGAAATTAGAATGTCACCCCCAAATTCAAATACAAAGGAAATGAGTAAAGGGGATACCAAAAGTAATCTGAATAGGATACAAAACAAGTCCAAGAAAAGCAGTAATCTGAATGAGAAAAGCAGGGAAGGTATGAGCACAAATGCTTGTAGTCTGGCAATAAAATTCCAGACGTGCAAGTTCTAATGATGGAAGCAGACTTGGACATTGCTGCTGTCATGGAGACATGGTTCACGGAATTTCAGGATTAGGATACAGCCATATTTGAATATAATTTGTTAAGGAAGGACAGAGAGGAAAGAAAATGTGGAGGAGTAGCTCTTTATGTCAAAAACAATATCTGAGCAACAGAGCTGCAAAGAAAATGGGGTAAAGAAGAAGCATTATGGGCCATCCTAAAAAAAAATCTGATGGTGCAACCATTTTTAATGGAGTGGTTTTCAGGCTTCCAACTCAAATGGAAGAACTAGACCTGGTTGAAGACATCCATAAGGTGGGAAAGAAGGGAGAAGTGGTGTTTGGTGGAGATTTTAATTTGCCGGACGTAGACTGGAGAATCCCTTTTGCAGAATCTAACAAAAGTAGTGAGATAGTGGATGCCCTGCAAGGGGCTCTATTCAAACAAATGATAATGGAACCCACGAGGAAGGGAGCTAGACTTGATTTAGGGCTCACTAATGGGAATAACATCTCTAATGTCTGGGTGGGTGCCTACCTCAGCACCAATGATCATCAAACAGTATGGTTTGATATCGCAAACAGGATACAAAGAAGTCACACAAAGACCCGAGTTTTGCATTTCAAAAATATGGACTATATTGAAACAAAGAAGTACCTGGAGGGAGAACTAGAAGACTGAGAGGAAATGAGAGAGGTGGAATAACACTGGGTGAAACTAAAAGGAGAAATTACAAAGGCAACTAATCTATATGTTAGAAAAGTAAACAAAAGCAAGAGAATTAAGGAACCTGTATCATTTTCAAAGGAGATGGCTGATAAAATAATAGCAAAAAGAACAGCATTCAAGAAATATAAAGGACCCTAAAGGGAGGAACACAAGGATGAATATCTGGTAAAACAGAGGGAGATGAAGAAAGTAATCAAGAAAGCAGAAAGTCAAGAAGAAGAAAGAATTGCCAAAGAGGAAAAGCGAGGTGACAAAACATTTTTCAGATATGTCAGAGAAAGGTCCAAAGTAGTAAAGTGAAATAGAAAGGTGAAAAGGATCAATGTGTGGAGAGAGATGAAGAAATGGCAGAAACATTAAACAAATACTTCAGTTTGGTGTTCACTAAAGAGAAGAAGGACCATCACTGAAGAAGGACCATCACTAGTTGACAAGAAAAAGGAGGGGGTGGATTAGACGAAACTCAGTTTCGTCTAATCCACCCCCTGAAACTGAAAGTAGACAAAGCCATGGGGCCTGATGAGGTTCATCCCAGGATACTGAGGAAATTCAGAGATGTGTTGGTGCGTCTGCTGCCCGACATGTTCAGAAACAGGCATGGTGCCCGGTGATTGGAGAAGAGTGGTGGTGGTCCCACTTAACAAGAGTAGGATCAGTCATGAGGCTGTAAACTACAGACCAATTAGCCTCACCTTGGTGGTGGGAAAAGTAATGGAGATGCTGCTGAAGGAAAGAATAGTGAACTATCTATAGTCAGAAGAACTGCTGGACCAGAGGCAGCATGGATTCCCCTGAGGAAGGTCCTGTAAGACAATTCTGATTAACGTTTTTGATTGGATGACTAAGGAATTGGATTGAGGAAGAGCGCTCGATGTGATCTACTTGGATTTCAGCAAAGCTTTTGATACGGTCCTGCATAGGAGGCTTATTAATAAAATGAGAAGCTTGGGAGTGAGCGCCAACATAGTGGCCTGGATTTCAAACTGGTTGATGGATAGATGACAGTGTTTGATGGTAAATGAAACCTACTCTGAAGAGAGAATGGTGTTAAGTGGTGTGCTGCAAGGATTGGTGTAGACACTGGTCCTGTTCAATATCTTTGTGAACGACATTGTGGAAGGAATAGAAGGTAAGTTTTGTCTTTTTTGCAGATGATACTAAGATCTGCAAAAAAGTGGGCATGCCAGAAGGAGTAGAGAGAATGAGATGTGATATAAAGAAGCTTGAACAGTGGTCAAAGATATGGCAGGTGGGATTCAATGCCAAGAAGTGCAGAGTCACGCATCTGGGGTGTGGTAATCCAAAAGAGCTGTACCTCTTGGGGGGAGAAGAGCTGTTGTGCATGTTGTTACGAGTCCGGAAGTGGACCCCTGTTCTGAGGTAAGGTTAGAACTGCCAAAGAGGGAGTTAACCCTCTCTGGTCCCTACCATAGGAGGGAAAGGCTTGAAGGTTCACCAGTCAAGTACAAGACTTTGCCCTGGAAGTTTGCAGTTCTCCCAGGAGGGGCCTGTAGGAACCCAGCCACTGGGACTTAGGAAACTCCCTCAGGACTGAAGATTGGTCTAGATGCAGGCGCCTCCTGCAGGTTGTTGATTCCAGAAGGCTGGCACCTCCAGCAGGTTGAGTCAGTCCAGGAGTTGAAGCCGAAGAGTAGTCAAAAGCCGTTCCGAGGGTCGAAGCCAGGAGAAGGGTCCGCAGCCAGTCCAGAAGCAAGCCAGGAGAAGGATCCGCAGCCAGTCCAGAAGTAAGCCAGGAGAAGGATCTGCAGCCAGTCCAACATCAAGCCAAATGAAGAACAACAGCCGGTCCAGGGGTCAGAAGCCAAGAATCAGTCCAACAAGGAAGGAGAACAAAAGTGGGACAAAGACCAGGAATGGAGACCAGGAACACCAGCGCAGAATCCGGAACCAGAAGCCACAATACCAAGGCAAGGGCTGAGAAGCAGACCTTGCCTTAAATACCTAAAATGAGGGAGGAGTCTCAGAAGGGAGCCACGACCATTTCCTGTCATGGCCCCTTTAAATCTTATCTTCAGCCGCACGTGCAGCTCTAAGGCAGCCAAGAAGGGGGAGGAGTCAGCTCTGCTCCGCTGGGCTCTGTGGCCGACCTGGGCAGTGGCCAAGGCCACAGGAAGAACACCAGAGGAGGCTCCCTGCTCCTGCAGGAGTCTCCGGGTCCACCCGACGCCGCAGGTGAGTACCTGATCCCAGCTGCGGACCACCACAGCCGGCGGCCATGACAGTCTGCCCCTGTCGCGGCTTGCCGTGGCCGGCGGCCATAACACATGGGGCAAAAGAGGGATCTTGGGGTAATAGTGTCTAGTGATCTGAAGATGGTGAAGCAATGTGACAAGGTGATTGCTAAAGCCTGAAAATTGCTAGGCTGCATAGAGAAAGGAATAACCAGTAAAAAAAAAGGTAGTGATAGTCTCTTTGCTCAGGTCCTTGGTGAGGCCTCACCTGGAGGATTGTGTTTAGTTCTGGAGACCGTATCTCAAAAGGGAAAGAGGCAGGATAAAGGCGGACCAGAGAAGGGCGACAAAAATGATGGGGGGTCCCTATGAAATGATTTATGAAAAGAGGTTGAAGGACCTAAATATGTATACCCTGAAGGAGAGGAGGTGCAGGGAAGATAAGATTCAGACTTTTAGATACCTGAAATGTTTTAAGGATGCACAATCAACAAACCTTTTTTGTTGTAAAGAAATTGTTGCAAGCGCGGGGAATGCAGTCCCTTGCTCGAGAAGAGTGAGCCCTTGAACCAAGGCGCAACCTCAGGGTGAGACTCCAAGGAAGGTAAGCATGGGAGGAGAGCAATTCAGGCATAGGCTGGACTTGGAACTTGGAATGTAGCTTGGAACTTGGAACATAGCTTGAAATGTAGCATTGCTGAACCTAAATGCACAGAGTGAGATCGAACAATGCAAAGCTGGTCTCTCTGGTAGCTCTCTAGACACTCGAGAGCCCTTTTAGACCTGCTGCTTGGGAATGACTTGTGTGTCAGGGCAGACAAAGGCCAAGGACAGAACACAACATGACATGGAGCTCGGATGAAGACTTGGAACTTGAGTCGGAAACACAGGAGACTTGGAGCTTGAGACGGAGAATCCAGAGACTAGAAACTTGAGATGGGGAGTTGGGTACAGCAGGAGTCCAACTTCCTGGGGCACTGCACCTCAGCATTCCCTACAGAGCCCCCCCCCCCCCCCCCCCCTGTGGGCTTAGACCACTCTGTCCCACTGTGCACCCTACACAACCTTCCATAGGTTGGTCGTGTATCAAGCAGGGAGCAGGACAGGTTCAGGACTGAGACTCAGAGGAGGACAGGAGTCAGTACATTATTTGGAATGATAAACATGGCTTGGAACTAGGAACATGGAGATCTGCTGGCTGGACAAGCTCCCCAAGCCCAGAACTTGGAAGACGAACTGGAACTCGAGACTTAACTTGGAACTTGGAACTCTATCCCACTGTGCACCCTACACAACCTTCCACAGGTTGGTCGTTTATCATGCAGGGAGCAGGACAGGTTCAGGACTGAGACTCAGAGGAGGACAGTACATTATTTGGAATGATAAACATGGCTTGGAACTAGGAACAAGGAGATCTGCTGGCTGGACAAGCTCCCCAAGCCCAGAACTTGGAAGACGAACAGGAACTCGAGACGTAACTTGGAACTCTATCCCACTGTGCACCCTATACAACCTTCCACAGGTTGTTCGTGTATCATGAAGGGAGCAGGACAGGTTCAGGACTGAGACTCAGAGGAGGACAGGAGTCAGTACATTATTTGGAATGATAAACATGGCTTGGAACTAGGAACTTGGAGATCTGCTGGCTGGACAAGCTCCACAAGCCCAGAACTTGGAAGATGAACAGGAACTCGAGACTTAACTTGGAACTTGGAACTCTAAAAACAAGGATGGACTCCAAGTGTTGCGGCCCGAGCTTCCCCTACCTGTGCTGCCACTACCCACAACCACCACGGTCCTGACTAGTGTGCTCTGCACCACAGCAGGCCTTCCATGGCCGCCGGCGCCATCCTCCTCTCCTCGGTGGGGGCTCCCCCTAGGCACTCATGCGCGGGAGGTCCTGAACCTTAAAGGCACAAGTGTGGGAAAATGGCAATCCGGCCCCGATAGTGACATCATCTGGCAGGGGTATTTAAACCCCACGTAGATATTGAAACAGTGCCAGTTCTCCTGTTGCTTTTGGCTGTGCTGCTCCAGTTTTCCACTGCCGCAGTGCCTTTTCTCCTGTGTCCTTGTTACCAGCGTACATCTCCTATCCCGGTCTCTGTTTCTTGACTGGATCCCTTAACTTGTTTGAGGCTCTTCGCTTCTCCTGCTCTTGGCTGCTGTCTGTTCTAACTTGGGGCCGAGATCTTTGCCTCTTCTCTCCGCTTCCTGCTTCGGATCTTCCAACTGGATTTCAAGCCATCTCCTGTGAAGGTTTTGTTCCATTCCACCAGGTGAACGCTTTGAGTAACCGCTCCTCGGGGGCTCTCCTGCGTTCATAGATCACCCGCTCCTCGGGGGGTCATCTGGACAGATTCTCGGAACTAGCTCTGTGTATCCTCTTCAGTGCCTACACCACCTCCCGGATCCAAGTTCCCATCAAGAGGCCTTCCCAGTGGACACCTTCGCTCTGGCTAAAGGGTCCACTCCTCCATCACCAAGAACTTGATCCAACAAAGGTGGATTTGGAAACAGGCCCTGTGCCAAGAAGCACCCTACACAGCTGCCATGACTGGTCATGGACCACAACGCTGGCATGCCTGGAGGAAAGATGAGGGAGAATCCAGAAAGCTGACATTGGAATGAAGACTGGAACATCAGGGACTTGATTGAAGACTCAAATGAGATGAATATTCAGAAGACTAGATGAGGAACCAATAAGCCTTCATACTGTTGATGCAACTCCATTATTGCTCTCTGCTTTTAAGGCAGGGGGGAAAGAGGAATAGCGGAATTAGATTGAGAGAGCAACCAACAAGGACATTGGATTTTATGGTCTGGGAAAATAAATAAGCATGGGGTACTTGTGTGACAGTTACTATCCTTAACCAATAAGCCTGATACTTTGGATGCAACTCCAACATTGCTCTCTGCTTCAATGGCAAGAGCTAACAGGGAATTGGACTCAGACAGCAACCAACAAGGGCCCTGACTTTGATGGTCTGGGAAACTAAGTAAGGGGGTGACCTGTATTGTGCAACAGGATAGAACAATCTCTTCTATGAAGAAAGGCTAAACAGATTAAGGTTCTTCAGCTTGGAAAAGAGATGTCAGAGGGGATATGATATTTTTTTTTTTCTAAAATCATGAGTGGGGTAGAACAGATAAATAAGGAATAGTAATGTACTCTTTCAAATAATACAAAGAAAAGTGGATACTCTAAGAAACTAATAAGTAGAAGATTTAAAAAATAAATTAAGAAAGTATTTTTTCACTCAACAGTAAATGCTGCCACATAAGAACTATAATTGGCTAACTTGTGATTGCTAAAAATCTTGTTTGCAGATTAAGTTCAAGTTACCAGTAAAAGTACTCTTTTTACCCATACTTATTGACCTCTACATTTTTACAGAGTGTGGAGAATTAATTAGTTCATTTCAAAAGCAACAATGAAAAAGACATATGGTGTATGTGCGAGTTTGTGTATAAATTTATGGTGGTGGGGGGTCAAATGGTTCACTTTTTAATGATTTGTTTCATTCTCAGCTAACTCACTAGAAGTGGTTTGCATAATTAAAAATATATTATGAGAGAACTGATCCCATCAACAGCTATCTATCTTATACCTGGCAAAACTTCCAGTTACATTGAACAGTTTGCTGTTTTTTTCACTGGGTACAAATTGAGAAACATTAGATAGATATGGGTTTTTTTTTTTATTACATTTCACAATAATTATACTGGAATCAAATGTAATATTTGGTTTTGTTTGGTTGTGCTATAAAATGCTTTTGTATGATGGTAATATTGTATGAAGTGGTATGTATATCCAAAAATGTTTTGTTTCATTGGGGGGAGGTTCTAATACAAATTCCATTTTTTGTGGCTTTTTTTTTTTTGTGTTTGCAGCAAATAGAATGATCTATTTCAGAGAAGTGTTCACTAGTGATGTGTATTTGTTTAAAACAAATGTGACATCCAAAGCAAATCTTTTTGTTTTATTTGTGGGGGTCTGGTGAGGCTGGGTAGAGTCTCTGGAGCTAGGTGCAGGATGATAAGGATTCCTGGAGCTGGGTCTCAGCTGAGAAGGCCTTCTGAAACTGGGTGATGGCTGAGAAGGGTCTCTGGTGCTGGGTGATGGCTGAGAAGGCTTTCTGAAGATGGGTGATGGCTGACAAGAGTCTCTGGTGCTGGGTGATGGCTGAGAAGGGTCTCTGGAGCTGAGAGCATGGTGGTAAGTGTGAACTTCAGGAAACACTGGAACAGCATGTGGGTACGCGTGGATATGAATGTAGGTAAGTGTGAACTGTTACATTGGACCTGCGTACAGGTATGGGTGAAATCAGAATAGCATGCAGGTAAGTGTGAGACTGGATGCAGGTAAGAGTGAGCTGGAGGAGGGGAACCCGGGCAAGGATGACAGGACTAGACAAACCAGGTCAAGGACTACACTGAACATGAAACCACAAAATGCCCGAAGGCAGCAAGGCAAGGAAGTCCAAGGAAGCAGGAGGAAGCAGAAGAGTAATAGGGCAGCAACAGAAAGGGATACAGGGACAGAGGGGACAAGAAGTCAGGCAAGGCTAGAATGCCTACAGCAAAGGCCCATAGGCCACAGATCAAGGCAGGGAAGCAGGATGCCCGAAGGTGCGCAAGGCAAGGAATAGAAGGCTAAAACAGGTAGCCCAAAGGAACTTGGTGCCGAAGCACCAAGGCATGTGTTAGGTGGGGTTAAATAGAGGGTTCTGGACATGGAGCAGGTAGGCAATGAAGTCCTGGTCAGCCAGGGGAGCGTGCTCATGGAGGGCCTCTGGTGGTGAGGAGGCTGCAGAGCAGCCATAGTTGTAACACTGGAACAGCCTGTATTAAGCTATTGAATAATATGGGAAAAGCTTTCTTAATAAAGGAAACCCCCAACTTACCAGGAAAACAACACACTGAATAGCAACCATTTACATGTCATGAAAGTGGCAAAAGTTTCTTTTGGAAAACCCATTTCACAAGACATCTATAATTCCAATTGTAGCAAGATAACTCTCAAGTAAAGAATGAAATAAAAGCTCACTTCTCAAAAAGTATATTGATGATATCACAAAAATTATAATGATGTCAAATCTTTGTTTTGCACTAAATCTGACAAGTGGCAAGATTTTCTACAGAAAGACAGATATCACCCTTGCTACTCTGCCTTTCTGTTATACCATTCATGCTAAACCTTGGCAGTCTCTGTGCCAAAAGGATACAAGGATTTTATTAGGGATGTGAATCATTTTTTGACGATTTAAAAAAATTGTCAGATATTTTTTAAATCGTCAAAAATCATTAAGAGTCGCGATACAATAGAAATTCCCCCGATTTATCATCAAAAATAGTAAATAGGGGGGGGGGGGAAACCGGCACACCAAAACAACCCCTAAACCCACCCCGACCCTATAAAACTAATCCCTTACCTTCCCCCACCCTCCCAACCCCCCAAAAAACTTTTTACGAGTACCTGGTGGTCCAGTGGGGGCGCGGGGACCGATCTCCCACTCTCGGTCCATCGGCGCCATTTTGGCTGCCACTCAAAAATGGTGCCGATGGCCCGATAAAAAAAAAACCACCCGACCCTTTAAAAATGACCCCTTAGCTTCCCCCACCCTCCTGATCCCCCAAAACATTTTAAAATTACCTGGTGGTCTAGTGGTAGTCCCGGGAGCGATCTCTCGTTCTCGGGCCATCGGCTGCCACTCATAAAGATGGCACCATCTTTAAAGATGGCGCCAGCCATCCAGTGCTCCTGCCATGTGACAGGGGCCGGCCAATGGCATGGAGCATCCAACTCATTCAAAACTAGGGCTGGGATCAGGGGCAGATTGCAGGAAAATTTCAGCCTGGGGGATTTTTTTTTTAAACCAGCCCATGGGGTAACTGTCCAATGTCCCTGTGCCCTCTCCCTGCAGCATGTGTTTCAACAGATCCCAAAAGCATGCCAAACTGACTCTTCAGAGGTAATGTGGTCTGGATTTAGCCAAAAAATCTGCAACATAAATTTCACATTTTCATAAATAACTAAATGGCAGAGCACATCCTAGACCAGGGGAGAGCTGCAGTCACCTTCTATCCATGCAATCGGATGCCCTCCATCCCCAGTCAAACTTGGTGGTTTTGCATGCATTCTCTCAATCAAACTTGGGTGTAGAGGGCATTCGATTGCATGGAAAGAAGGTGGGCTGGTTGATATATATATATATATATATATATATATATATGTGCGTGTGTGTGTGTGTGTGTGGATGTCTTTGTGTCAGAGAGAGAGAGAGAGGCACCCACACATACCCTCTATCAGATACACACAATGTGAGTGCTTGAAAGAGTGTGTGTAGTAGGGATGTGAATCATTTTTTGATGATTTAAAACAATCCTCAGATATATTTTAAATCATCAAAAATCGTTAGAGTCGCGATACAATAGCAATTCCCCCGATTTATCGTCAAAAATTATAAATCGGTGGAGGGGGAGGGCGGGAAAACCGGCACACCAAAACAACCCTAAAACCCACCCCGACCCTTTAAAACAAATCCCCCACCCTCCTGAACCCCCCCCCCAAATGTTTTAAATTACCTAGGGTCCAGTGGGGGGGTCCCTGTGCGATCTCCCACTCTCGGGCCACGGCTGCGTTAATAGAAATCGCGCCGGTGGCCCTTTGCCCTTACCATATGACAGGGCAAAGGTAGCGCTGGCACCATTTTGAATATTGGCAATACGGCCCGAGTGCAGGAGGTCGCTCCCGGACCCCCGCTGGACTTTTGGCAAGTATTGTGGGGGTCAGGTGGCCCCCCAAGCTGGCCAAAAGTCCCTGGGGGTCCAGCGGGGGTCCGGGAGCGATCTCCTGCACTCGTGACGTCGGGTGACAGGAACCAAAATGGCACCGGCGCTACCTTTGCCCTGTCATATGGTAAGGGCAAAGGGCCACTGGCGCCATTTCTATTAACGCAGCCGTGGCCCGAGAGTGGGAGATCGCGCCGGGACCACCCCACTGGACCCCAGGTAATTTAAAACATTTTGGGGGGGTTCGGGAGGGTGGGGGATTTGTTTTAAAGGGTCGGGGTGGGTTTTAGGGTTGTTTTGGTGTGCTGGTTCCCCCCCCCCCCCCGATTTACGATTTTTTAACAAAAAAACCATGACGATCAGATTCCCCCCCCAGCCAAAATCACGATTCACATCTCTAGTGTGTAGTTGTTTCTGTCTATGTGTGAGTCTGAAACTGGTTGGCAGTGTGGTTGTCACATTACTTGGTAACTGTTTCAAGAGCTGATTGGTTGGCAAGAGACTTTAATACCAGACCAAAAATCTAAGACCTCTCTCCATATAAAATATGGAAACCCACACACATACTTTCTCTAACACACAAACGCCATGGTTATGCTCACTCACATAGTCAGTGTCCCCACTCCAGTACTGCTGCATCATAATGGAAAAAGTTTTTGCTTGCTGCCAGCCTTCTTTAGCCTGCAGAAACCTTTTCCCTTTCCCATTTCCATATCCACTCCTTCATGGCACTCCCACTCCAGGAGACTCACTGGTTCTACAGCAAGCCGACCCTTTCAACCCAGCAGACAGAAGCCTCCCCAACAATGGCTAACCCCATCTCTTTCTGTGACTGTAGCCTTGCCTCCACCTCTCCATGCCCCCTGCCACCACTCCAGTTCATTCCCATTAATTGTGTGCTACAATTTCTTCTGCTTTTATGGTTCTCCCATCCTCTGCACTGCCTATCTACCTACCTCCTCTGGGGGGGGGGGGGGGGGGGGGGGGGAATAGACCGGACGTGATCCAGGCTGTTACTCCAGGGCTTAAAAAGAAAATAATAATAATAATTCATGGTTGAGAAGTGGAGAACCGCAGGACCCAATGCAGCACAGCTCCACAATTTTACATTCCCACATGGAGCCAGTGCAGCCAGGGCTGGTGCAAGGGTATCAGGTGCCATAGGTGAACCTTACAGCCTTGTACCTCCAGACCCTCCCTCTCCATACACAATTCAAAATTTTGCATTTATAACAGTTTCTACCGTAAAAAGGACATTCAAAGTACAGTCTTATGAGGTAAATATATCACTTACAGCATGTGCATTATGGGGTAAGTTTTAAGACCTGCGTGCGGGTGCACATGTGCGTGCACTACCTGGCACGCACACATCTATGCCCGATTTTATAACTTGCGCACGTAGGTGCACGCAAGTTATAAAATCGGGGGTTGGCGCGCGCAAGGGTGTGCACACTAGTGCGCCTTGCGCGCGTCGATGCCTGCGGGCTTCCCCCTTTCCCCCTAACCTAACCTTCCTATCCCTTCCACTAATCTCCCCCCCCCCCCCCCCCCCATAGCCCTTTTGTGCCTGCCTGGAGCAAATGGCCGCTGTGTAGGAGGCCTCTGGCCCTGCCCCCACCCACGCCTCTGGATTTATGCACGTAGGGCTTTTAAAATCCAGCCCTATATTTACATGCAACTCTGCGGTCCCAACAAGAAAACCCTGCAAATAAGTAAAAAACAAAAAAAAAGACCCGAATCATATATTACACTTAGCCAACTGTAACACATGTTAGGTGTGTGCTTGGTTCTCAGAAAGCCTTAGGTAAATTGAATTACAATTAAAATATATTAAATGTCCAATAACAAAACAGCACTAACAGCCAACATTCAAATAGTGACAACCCTACCTATGAAAAGGCAATCCTACCAATATTATCAGGCCCTAAAACACCAATATACCTCCCATTTGGAAAACTGAACAAGCTAAGCTGCTATATATCCCTATCAGAAACTGCATAGTAGCAGAATACCTTACCTCTGTCACTCATGCAGAACACAAATAGATCCTTACCAAACAGAGAATAAAGAGATCATAAAAAAATGTGCAGACAAAAATTGAGTTGGAAACCACAACAAGACAGATCCTGTATGTAGTGCAACAGTTGAAAAAAGAGAAACATTACCACTCCTCATAAAAATTCAAACAATGAAATCAAGCAATATAAAAAAGTAACAGTAAAGCCGTACTAATAAAACTAATACATATTTCAAAACAGCTGAACATCGAATAATTAAGTTCATATACAATTTTTAAAAATTTCCCAAAAAAACAATAACATATTTTAAAACAGCAGACACATCAGATAACACCCAATAATTCATACCCTTTTCATATTTTCCAGTCACCCTGAGATTCTTCTGAATTAGTGAGGGTGAGGGAATGCCCAAACTTTCTGTTTCCTCACACACATACACTAGCACACACAAAGCCATGCATTCTCCTTCGCACACATTAACACATCCACACACACAGATGCTCCCTTGTACCCACAGACACACACACATGCTCTCTAACACCCACATTCACAAACTCCCTTGCACCTGCTGACACAGCCACACCAACTTGATCCCTTGCACCCGCTGTCACATTCACACACATGCTCTCCCGTACCTGCTGACATACATAGACACGCTTCCTCGCACCCATTGACACATAGATACACATACACATACATGCACACGTGCTCCCTTGCACACTCCCATTCTCTCTATTCTCCTATGCTGCCTCTAAATAAATAACACTTTTTTTTTTACTTACATTGGAGGCCAGGAGGGATCAAGGCGGTGCTACCAAACAGTGTGGGATGAGATGGGCATAAAGGCCTGATGCAGGATGGGTGAGAGAGAGTTATTATTTAGCTAAGGCCCCAACATAAGGGGGACCAAAGTTAGAAATCAATGAAGAGCCTTCAGCTGTGGTGGGGTAACCTCCTGCAGCAAAGAGAGATGGGGTTGGTGTGAGGGAAGGCTGTGGGATCATTTCCCACCACCACGGTAGTGAAAGACAGGGGCAGCAGTCCCACAGCTATCAGTGATACCATGGGGAAAAGGAAAATAAAATGCAAGGCATGCAGACATGACTGCAGCTATGGGAGAGGGGAGGGGCATGCAGAGTAAAGAGTAGCAGTTGCCTAAGGAGCTGCGGCTCTGTCCACAGGAGAAATAAGCAGAGAGCTTCGGGGAAGACTCACACTCTACCACAGATGCTGCAGGGCCCAGTTCCTCAGGCATGAGGCTGCTGTGATCAACATGAGTCATGTGACTGGCCTGATCAGCTCACTGGAGCATTTCCAAAGCTCCGACGGGCCAATCTGCCCCTGATTGGGATCCTCCAAGGCAATACAAACACAGAGGGCTAATTTGAAATTGGTTCTCTATATTGAATAGTTTTGACCACACTACCAGAGAACCCAACAAATAATATCACAAAGCACTGAAATGTAAACATAAAAAAATGTTTATTTAAGAATAACACACCATCTGTCTAGACAATTAAATACTAACTAACCATTCACCCAATCACACCATTCACACCTAATATTTAAAATTGAATACATCAGAAATGAACCGCATTGAATTGCCCAACACTTACAATATGTAAACAGTTAATTTTACACCGTTACAGCAATATGGATATTTGCAAACTGAATACTAATTATCATGGGCGATCAAATTAAAGATCTTATATGTTTTTAACAAACTTCAACAATGATCAAATTTATAAGATCTTTAATTTGATCGCCCATGATAATTAGTATTCAGTTTGCAAATATCCATATTGCTGTAACGGTGTAAAATTAACTGTTTACATATTGTAAGTGTTGGGCAATTCAATGCGGTTCATTTCTGATGTATTCAATTTTAAATATTAGGAATGAATGGTGTGATTGGGTGAATGGTTAGTTAGTATTTAATTGTCTAGACAGATGATGTGTTCCTCCTGATTGGGATCCAGCATCATGAGCGTTCATGTGTAACCACCTGGGATTCTTCCTCCGGTTTATAAACCCTTCCAGTTCACTTAGCTCAATTATTACAGCAAGAGTCCTTGGCTCCTTCCAGAACCCCACAGTCATGGACCTTAATGCCACTCACTAGGTATCAGGGATGCCTTTCTCCCAGGAGCTACCTCCATGGAATCCCCAACCCTGAGCAAACTGAGGTGCGGGTGGAAGACCTAGACCAGCAATTGAACCCGGTTCCTTCCCCATGAGCCACATAGCTGGCCCCACAGTAATTCATATTTATTGGAGTAATCCAGATAAAAAGTAAAAAAAAAACAAAAACAAAGTCACTCAAGCAAAATCACAGCACAGTTTCACAATCATCACATTTCCTCCAAGGGCATTGTCTAAAGAAATAAATCAATTTGTTAAGCACTCAACATGGCTAAGGCCCTATTTAAATTGCAATGGAGTTAATATTGTGAGATCAATAATTTCTTTGGTCCTGCTGGTGGGCCACTGAGCAGCTGTTCCCTGAGTTTAAGGGTCTGATGCAATACAGTGCGCTCAGCCGAGCGCACTGTATAACCCGCACTCCAACGCGGGTTAAATATGCGCTAATCCACCCCTAATGCAATAGGAGGATTAGCGCCTATTTAACCCGTGTCAGACGCGGAGTGAATGTAATAGCGCTCATCACATGCAAATGCATGTGAATGAGCCTATTACTCATTCACTCCGCATGCAAAAAAATAAATGTGCGTCTTTAGACGCACATTTATCGCTCAGCTATTAACGCCTGCCTAGAGCAAGGGGCTGTTAATAACTGAGCGCAGGTAAAAGAAGTACAGAAAAGCAGAAAACATGTTTTTAAGTTAAAATAAATAAATAAATAACTCGGCAGACCACCGAGTTATGAAGACCGACGCCGGTAAACTCGGTTTTCAGTAATGAAAACAGGCAGTAGGAGGCGCTAAGGTCACGCAAGCAACCCTAGGGCCTCCTTGCTAGCGTGACCCCCTAATTTGGATATTGCATGGCACCCCCCCCCCCCTTGCGGGAGCCATGCGCGCAATAGGAAAGCGGGCTCTGACTTTTCAGCACCCACTTTCCGTGATTTATATTGCTTCGGCCCCTTTGTGTCTTGTCTACTCAGCTGCAACTCTTTGAAGTTAATCCTAACCATGCATCATAGAATATTGATCTCAGCTTAGAAAATGTATTTTGAAATAAAAATAAAGCATTCATTAATAAGTGAAAACTTTATTAAAATGCATTACTGCTGTCACTGAGATGTTTGTATTGGTAATGTCAGTTGTCAACAAAATTAAATATCAAAATACTTGTTAGATAAAAAACTAATTAATTGTTTGCCATCCAAATGCAAAGCCAAATATATTTAGATAATTCAAAAGTGTATAGATTAAGTAAATTAAAGTTATAAAGAAAAGTTCAATCACATAGTAATTCATGTTATATATTCTGATGTTCATAATCCATTAAGCCAATATAATAGTGTGTGTGTGTAACAAAGTTTCTAATTAATATCCTGATTTCTTATTCATTAAATTGTAGATTTTCAAAACAATCTAGCCTCATAACAATGGAGTTTGGTGTCTTAATTGACCCCTTTGAACTGCTATTGAATTACTAAATGAAGCCCTCAAATTCTGAGTGGTCCAAAGGGCCTGATTGGGTTGAGTAATAGCCAGCATGCACAACTTTTCTGCTCTAGCAAGCTGGCTTAAATTTAGTTTTCTACAATTTAACAAGTTAGATTTAAGGAAAGAAATGTTCAGTCATAGTCCAGTTGGCTAGGTTGCAGCTGAAATTTTCTCTAAATCTATCCACTTAAAACTTTTAACTAGCTAGATTTAAGGTGTGCACCCTATTTACATTGCTTCCTTTAGTGCCAGATCATAATATATATTTGGTCAAACATCAACTCCTCATCTTGGTGGTATTTGCTGGAAATTGAGAAATCCACCATTCTGATTGAATAGCTCATTTACGTCTGTTGACATAGAGGCTGCTGAGATGCAGATATCACATGCAGATGACAAATATTGTGAGCTAATTCCTTTTTTATTAAACATGAAACTGCAAAAATTATATCAATATAATAAAATTCACTGTCACTATTCCACAGAAAGAGCAGCAATGCTTGGAAAAAAAAATCATTTTTTAAATATAATCCAGCAGTTTCCTATACTACTACCTATTTCTTTGTTCAGTGTATTTATCATGATGTCATTTTGAAAGAGTAAATGGTCCAAAGTCTTCTCAGATTCCAAGCCAAGAATTGTTGGCTAATTTTGTTCTGCTGACAGTAGCAGTTACTGCTGCCTTTGTCCTTACAGGCTTTTTATAACCTTTGATTGATTGTTAGAATACTTTTGGAACAATTCTCCACTCATTATTCTTCACTGCAGGGATTGGTTTGTCAACAACTGACCATTTTGATTATTCACCAGATAATGACTATGTCAGTATAGTTTAATTTTGATTTTGTTTTGAATAGAAATATTATTTATTTAGATTAGCATATTTATAGAGAATCTCTGCCTTTTTAAGAGGACTGTATCAGTTTACTATTTTTTTTACCATATATTGGTTCACTAATAAATGCAGATTTTCATATAATGTATTTGAATGATATTAGTCTGTATAAAAACTTTAATTAAAGCTTGAAGCAGTTAAGTCTGCCAATATGCAGAGTATCCATCATGGAACATAGACACATTATATTCATAACATGACTGCTCCTGCACAATCGGTAGATTCCCTATAAGTCATTAGACCTATAAGTGGGTAATTTTGCAAGAACCAGCATAAATTAGACAGCAAATAAGCTTCAGTTATATCAGTTTTTAGAAGGAAAAGTACATTCATTTTTTCCCTTTTGAAAATGATCCCATCCTAATAACCGGTATACAATTATACCTGCTAAACAGTACACAGAAAATTTTGGGAAATTTTACTAGCATACTTGATACTTTTGAGAATGCAAATCCCTCTCTAACCTGGCCCCTAAGAATGCATCCGCTCATCCTGAGTAAACATATGTGTGAACATACCTATGAATGTAAATGTACCAACATATCAGTCAGGCAACACTGAGAAAAGCCATTCTGCTTACGTAAAACACAGTTTTCTCTGCAGAAGTTTCCTTGAAAATTATCCTCCCCATGGGCAGTTTTTCATCTCCCCATGCAGCTTGCAGATCTGAGAAATTTTCCTTTGAAAATGTACCAGGCATACGCACAAAAAAGTACCTGCAGACTTTGCAGCTCCTGTACATGCAAAGTACATGCTGGGAACTACAGTATATGTAATCATTGAACATACTTTCCCTACCTACTTTCCCCACAGGTAAAAGTAGATCTGTTTTGAAACAGTATTTTACCTGCTCTGGGGGAAGCAGAACATTTTTAAAAAGCATGTTTATGCAAGTAAAGTTTAAAAGGTAGCAATCTAGCCTCCTAAATTCCATAACCTGTACATAGTACTTGGAATACTGGGACTTCAGGGCAGATGGGTCCTTTCACCTTCTCCCTTCTCTTGCTTGTATAAGACTGAGTAATGTTTGAGAGGCCACTAGTCCTGCAAGGGAAGAACCCATGGGATGGGAAGCATCTGCCGGCTCTGTTTTCCTCCTTCCGGGTGTGACAGCCAAAGAGCAGATGGTACAGCTTACATGTAGACTGTTCGCAGAACTGGATTTTGGTGAGTCCGCGCAGGGCTTTGCTAGCAAAGGAGCAGCAGGATGAGACAGCAACTTCAAAGGTCAGCAACATTCCAGTGAGACAACTCCCCCCCTACACACACACACACACACACATACACACACACACAAACACACACTGCAGACACAGAGCCTGGGCCCCAGTCTGCCACCACTCTTCTGATCAAACCAGTCAAGTAGTTTTATCCCACTGTCTGAGCACTTAGTCTTACTAGACTAGGAGATTGTAACAAATGGCTCATGATGGTTTCTTAAGACTCCACAATGAGTCCTCAGCAAGATACTTAGCACTTAAACAAAATTATGCAAAACTAACAATCTGCTATTGTGCAGTGCACTGATCACATCATCACTCAACTGGGCAGATTTCCCATCATCATGACCAATGCAGTCTATACTTTGCAGCAAGGCATTGACACTCTCAGGCAGCAAACGCCTGCTAACAACAATAGAGCCCACAACTAACATTAGCACTCCCTGGCATACCTAGCCTCAGTGTGGGGAAAAACAATGGTCCCAGGTAAAGTGTTCACGTATGCAGGTGGCAGGAAGTCTCCTATGGCATTGTTTCTCAAACTTTTGGATGTCAGGAATCAGTTGGCTGACCTCCCTAAACTGACTTGTACCAGCTGGCTGGTAGAGACAGGGGAGACTTGTGAGGAGTGGGGGAGAAAGAGCATGATGGTCTCCTCTGTGGCTAAAGTGTGGGGGAGGAGGACATAGGATCTCCTCCTTTCAGGAGTCTACCCCAATCTCAACATAGTCACCCACTTACATTTTAATTACATGAATTATGACAAAGGGCCTGTGCTTCTTTTAGCCAGAGCAGGAAGGGGAAAAATTAACAGGCATCCTCTTTACAGAAGATAAAACTTACTACATCGATGACAGTGAGGGTAGATGCTACTCCTTTAAGGGGCCTGATGCTTTCCAACCCAAGTGCATTTCTTGTGGCTGCATAACTAGTAATTTGCTGGATTTTGTTTATTTACAAAGCAGGATTAGGAGTAGGCTGGGCCTTAACTGATCTAAAAGTTCATGTTTAGGTTGCTGGCCCAATCAGTGATCACTCAGTGCAAGTAGTAGTGAAAAACCAGAGAGCGCTGGCAGTCTGTATTCCTACTTGGAAGCAGCAACAGTGTGTACAGTGTTTTGAGGCCTGGAGAGAAGCTGATACCAGGACATTTTCACTTGATGGTTTAAGGCAATAGCAGTCTGTCTGTTCTATGCAGATTTATCAAAACATCAGTAGATTTGGCTGCTATGGACGATATTTAGATCTAATTTTTGGTGCCATCTTTTTTCCTGCATAAAATCACCTATTATGTTTGTTCATTGAGAGACTGGTGCTTTTTTAAGCCTTTTTTTATTGTTGGATTGAGATTTCTGGTATTGATTAGAGATGTGAATCGGAACCGGAATCGGTTTGGATTCCGGTTCCGATTCACATGTGGTTTTTTTTTTTCATTGGGCCCGATCGCGGTTTTGTTTATCGGCTGCGCCCGAGCCAATAAACAAAAAACCCATCCCGACCCTTTAAAACTAATCCCTTAGCTTCCCCCACCCTCCTGACCCACCAAAAAACTTTTTACAGGTACCTGGTGGTCCATTGGGGGTCCCTGGAGTAATCTCCGGCTCCCGGGACGTCGGCTGCCACTAATCAAAATGGTGTCAATGGCCCTTTGCCCTTACCATGTGACAGGGTATCCGTGCCATTGGCCGGACCCTGTCACATGGTAGGAGCACTGGATGGCCCACGCCATCTTGTGCTCCTACCATGTGACAGGGGCTGACCAATGGCACCGGTAGCCCCTGTGACATAGTAAGGGCAAAGGCTATCGGCGCCATTTTGATTACTGGCAGCCGATGGCCCGAGTGCAGGAGATCACTCCTGGACCCCCGCTGGACCACCAGGAGCTTTTGGCAAGTCTTGGGGGACCCTCCTGACTCCCACAAGACTTGCCAAAAGTCCAGCGGGGGTCCGGGAGCGACCTCCTGCACTCGGACCGTCGGCTGCCAGTATTCAAAATGGCGCCGATAGCCTTTGCCCTTACTATGTCACAGGGGCTACCGGTGCCATTAGTCAGCCCCTGTCACATGGGAGGAGCACAAGATGGCGCTGGCCATCCAGTGCTTCTACCATGTGACAGGGTCCGACCAATGGCACAGATACCCTGTCACATGGTAAGGGCAAAGGGCCATCAACACCATTTTGATTAGTGGCAGCCGACAGCTCGGGAGTGGGAGATCACTCCAGGGATCCCACTGGACCACCAGGTACCTGTAAAAGGTTTTTTGGGGGGGGGGGTCGGGAGGGTGGGGGAAGCTAAGGGATTAGTTTTAAAGGGTCAGGGTGGGTTTAGGGGTTATTTTTGTGTGCCATTTTTCCCGCCCTCCCCCAAAATGATAAGAGAACCCCACAATCAATATCATGGGATTTTCCTATCGTTTTGGGGGAGCCCTCGATTTCTGATGATTTTGAAAATATCATCCGATATTTTCAATCGTCCGAAGCCCGATTCACATCCCTAGTGTTGATTGTCCTTGGATATCTGTGGGTAGCTGAGGCCTTCCCTACATCTGAGGTATAATAGGTCCTTCCTCCAGGTTATATGTATGGCATTATCTGTCCTGCTGACCAGTCATTCCACATCTCTCATCAGTGCTTCTACTTCTTCTCCTCTTCTTGCCTCTGCTCTCCATTCTAGCCTTTCTCATGTCCAGCTTACCACTTATTTCATCTTTCTACCCTCTTCAGCACAACATCCTGCACCAAGAGGACCTCTCTGTTATGGAAAGCAAGGTGAATGTGGCTTTCTGCCTTCTGTAGCAATGTCTCTCATTACATACCACTGCCAACCAACCAAACAAACTGTGCTTCCTCCTGTAACATGAGGTTCTGAGGCTGTTTAATGAACAAAAATACCTGAGCAAGTAACAATTCAGATCTATAAGCTTTAGTAAATAGTGAGCTACTCTGTGTGTCATGCAAAACTGCTCATTTGCATAAATAACATCTCAACATACAAGGGTGTGTAATTTTTTAAAATGGGATTGAGAAATTCTGTTTGAAGAGTGAAGGTGTAGGGTAAAGGACTTTGTTAATTGTGTGGAGTGACAAATAGAAACAGCTGTGTATTCCTATGGAAGCACCTGAAAGCAGGCCTAAGTTCACTGAAGGTTAACCACAATTAGTTCTCTCAAGTCTAGTAGGATATAGTTTTCTCTATTAGTTAGTTTTATTTATTTATTTATTTTAACACTTTTCTATACCGTCGTTCAGTGGATACCTTCACAATGGTTTACATTAAGGCACATAAAAATTATGCTATGGTATTTTAAGTTAGACAGGTGCCATTAAGGATCACTAACATAGTTTGAAAATAATATTAATTGGTGAGTGTAATGAGTCATGTCCATTATGAAGCTTAGTAGGCATGCCTCCTCACCTTAATTTTAACTATGGGGAGCTCTAGCATTGCTCATCAAAGCTCAAGAGTGAATGCACATGCCTATTTTTACTGGAATCAGACTGCAAGAATGTCAGTCATCTGCCTACCCTCCAAAAGTTCTGAAAGTGCCACCTTGCTTGCCAGAGCCTCCACACTTATTTGGCTGCAGCCAGGACTCAATCATTTGTAATAACCCACCTCAGCTGTCTCTGGGATATCTACATTGAAAAGGTCTAGACCAGGGGTCGGGAACCCATGGCTCGCGAGCCAGATATGGCTCTTTTGAGGGCTGCATCTGACTCGCAGACAAGTGTCGCCACACTTCGCGGTTCCTCGCTGACCCAGCTGCTCCCCGGTCCTCCGCCGCCCGGGCTTAAAATGCTGTCAGCCCGGGCGGAACGCGGCGGGACAGCTGGAGTCAGCGGCACAGGCGTGCTCTCTTCCCCCCCCCCCCCCCCCCCCCGCGGCCCGGAAGAGGAAGTGGTGAGCATCGGGTGCCTGCACGGAAGAAGAGACCACGCTGGTCTCTTCTTCCCGCGCAGGCACCCGATGCTCTCCACTTCCTCTTCCGGGCCGCGGGGGGGGGGAGGAGGAGGAGGAGGAGAGAGCACGCCAGCAGCGGCACGACTGGAGTCAGCCGGGTGCCAGCGCTGGAGTCATCGGGTGCCTGCGTGGGAGTCTTCCCGCGCAGGCACCCGATGCTCACCACTTCCTCTTCCGGGCCGCGGGAAGAAGAGAGCACGCCGGTGCTGAGCGGCACCAGCGTGCTCTCTTCTTCCCGCGGCCCGGAAGAGGAAGTGGTGAGCATCGGGTGCCTGCGCGAGAAGAAGAGGCCACGCTTGTGGGAAGAAGACTGCAGCGCGGCTCGGAGGAAAATGAAGAGTTTCAACCGCGGCCGATGGGACTCCGCCTCCGCGAGGGCTGAAAATGAAGGAGGTTAGTGTTGGGAGGAGGCTGCTGCTGCCGCGAGTTCCTGGGGTGGGGGTGGGGGAGAGAGAGAGTGAATGAGCGAGCAAGCGTGTGTGTTTGAGATCCTGTGTGTGTGAGTGAGATTGCATGTATGTGAATGATTGAGAGCCTGTACATGTGAAAGAGAGTATGTCTGTGATTGAGAGCCTGCCTGTGAGAGAGAGAGCATGAATGTAAGTTTACCATTGGGAACCTGTATGTGTAAGTTTGTGATTGAAAACCTGTTTGTGTGAAAGAGTATGTGTGTATGATTGAGATCCTTTGTGTGTGAGAGAAATCATGTGTATGTATGATTAAGAGCCTGTGTGTATAAGTAAGAGAGAGATCATGTGTGTCTGTGTCTGATTGACAGCTGGTTTAGGTGATGGAGCATGTGAGTATGTGATTGAGAGCCTGTGTTTAAATGAGAGAGAGAGACCATGTGTGACTGTGTGTGATTGAGAGCTGATTTAGGTGAGGGAGCATGTGAGTATGTGATTGAGAGCCTGTGTGTAAATGAGAGAAAGAGAGGACATGTTTGTAAGCATGTGAATGAGAGTCTGTGTGTGAGAGAAAAAGACAGCATGTATTTATGTGATTGAAAGCCTGTGTGTGTGTGTAAGCGTGAAAAGATAGACAGCATGTGTGTAAATGTGTAATTAAGAGCCTATATAAGT